>NC_081415.1:686928427-687228427 GCF_030272615.1 Cryptomeria japonica
GATAGTGTAAGTGACAGTTTGTAGATGTTCTTTCTTTCTTTGCTTATAAATAGAATTAATTTACCTTTATATTTGTCTTTCACTTGTTCTTTCTTTGATATTTTGTTATTAGTTTAATAGTTTTCAATATTTGTTTTCCTACACTTTTTACTATAAGCTTTACAATTAACATAGGATAACAGGTTGGGATAAGTCCATAATGCACATACTATGTTATACCATTTCAATTTTACAACCTTTGGTTTGACAAGTAAATATAGCCTATAAACCATGATGGATTGCTCGGTGTGGATGAATATCCCTGAGTTGTGAGACCTTAGCTAGAACCAAATCTTATTTGGGATTAAAAGGCTCGACATTTTTTGTGCCATTGCCAAGGATGGTGTCAAATTATGAAGTTATTTGGGTTGTTTTGTAGTTTTTTATGCTTTCACAGGAGTAAAATTCATAGCTTTCAATTCATAAGATCTTTAGATTTTGAATAAACCCCCAAAGTTCTTACTAACCCTGTGCAGGTATGCTAGACCAAGGGTCATAATTATTGCATGCAAAGGAGGGATCATTGTGGGAGATTCCTTCCAAATATTGGCAATCTAACCACCCAAGCAACTATGGCAGAAATACATCAACAATATCATTCACCACCAACTTCACCCACTTATCAAGCTAACTCCAATTCTTCCCATCATTCCACATCACATAAACCTCCACCTAGATCCAACATGGGAGATGCAAAACATTGAAATGACCAAGATAACAAAACATCTACTTTTCATTTTCCCATTATTAGCCAAGAGAGGAATGTTGCTCTAAATATATACCACCTTCAACTCTTCCAAAATTTCATGGGCTTATTACTAAGGACTTAAGTACTTTCCTTTTTTAGTTTGATTTCCTATGTCGTAATTATGACTACACTACTTACACCCATAGGTCGAAACTATTTCCTTCTTGAAGTAGTCACTGGCTAGGAGGGACTTCAAAGAGATCAGTCCAGACTGGTCAGAAAGATTAAACACAACGGAAACACATGGACATGATGGAGGTAATGCAAAACAGATTGAATTATATCATGAAAACTGATTACAACCAACCGATAACAACCGGGTTATAGAAACCGGCTCACAGGCCTGCTAAAACATGCTCAAAATACAGAACAGGTCACAACTGGGACCTCAAATCTTAAGATATATCTTCTATGCTCAGCCTAACTTCTTGATTCCATTCTAATACTTTATTAAAATGATTTATACGATCCAAGGGGATCCGTCCGGCCCAAAAAAAGGATCAAAACCCAAAGAACAAGACCTAACATGCAAAACCAACAAGGCTAGCCTCCACCAAAGAAATTCCTCCAAAAAATTCAAAGGATAAAGTGTAGATCATGGGAAAAGGTTGGTCACAAGCTAAGGAACATCAAAATCAATGCTTAGGGCTCCGCAAGCTACGAAAGGGATCTAGTAGATCACCAATGCAAATAGGTTCAGGCAACGAGTAATGGAAAACTATCACAAAAACCAGTAGCGATAACTTGCCGGAAAATGATCCAAATGCTCCATGTTTTGGAAATAAGGAAGATGATCAGGTCTTCAAACAAAATCCAACTTCACAGGTTTTGATGAGCCAAATTTGGGACACACAGAAATCAAAATAGAAAGGGAATATTTTTGGTTGATGCAAGATTGCTATGAACCGGGATGCTCCTACATCAAACATCGGGGGTTGTTGAAAAAGTGAGTCTCTCACTTTACTGGGGTCAGAGGAAAACCAATGTGGTTTACCTTTGCCTGAGAAATCCAAAATGAATCTTCAACTATTTTGTCCTTCCACTTCACAAGATACTCCTTATACTGATTGCTCTGGGTACTATGCCCAATCCTAATGTCAAAAATGTCTTCAATCTGATCCGGTTCCTTCCGGGACAATTGTTTCTCCAAGTCTGCAATAATGTCCTCATTGAATTCTGGTTCATGATACTGATGAAGATCTGCAATGTTAAACACAGGTGAAATACTCAGACTATCTGGTATCTCCACTTCATATGCATTCCCAGAACTGAACTTTCTCAAGATCCTGCAAGGTCCAAACTTTCTCATCTGCAACTTGTTATAAGTTCCAATCGGGATTCTTTATTTTCTCAGATACACCATCACTTCATCGCCAACTTCAAATCCCTTATGTATCCTCTTCTCATTTGCCTTCTCCATATACTTGTTGTTCATGTCCTCCAGATGTTGCTTAACTTGAATATGTGAGTCCTTCATGTGATCTGCAAATTCTTCTGCTTCTGAACTTCTCTGGTCTTCACTGCTAATATCTCTTATTTATGATATACCTCTAGGATGTACTCTGGTAACAATCTTAAAAGGTGTTCTTCCGATACTCATGTTTACTAAATTATTGTAGGCAAACTCTTCTTGTGAAAGAATCAAATCCCAACTTTTGGCTTTATCTCCAACTAAACATCTCAACAAATTTCCCAAGCTTCGGATAACTACATCTGTATGTCCATCAGTTCGTGGATGAAAAGTAGAACTGAACTTCAAATCTGTCTTCATCTTCTTCCAAAGTGTTCTCCAAAAATCACCAACAAAAATTGTGTCTGTCTGAAATTGTGCTCTTAGGTAATCCATACAATCTCACTACTTCCTTGAAAAGTAGGTCTTCTACATGTAATGCATCTGATGTCCTTTTACAAGGTATGAAATGAGCCATCTTCGAGAATCTATCAACTACCACAAATATAGAATCATTCCCTCTCAGTGTTTTAGGCAATCCAAGTATGAAATGCATGCTTATATCCTCCCAAGATCTTAGTGATACTGTCAAAGGTTTATACAATTTTTTGGCATTTGGCATAACTGATACAAATGAGGTAATGCAGTTGAAGATGGATGAATGCACTAGTAAAGGATAGAATTCTATTTGTGATGAAGAGATTGAGATTTTGTGATTAGATTACACGATCATTTATTTGTGTTGTCATTAATGGCAACTAAGGTAAAATGATATTCATGATGTTCCTGATGTTTTTTTTTGTCATGTAAGTGATTTGGTTTACCGGAAGACAGGGTTTATCGGTAGAGAATTGAAGTATGTGAAATAGGACTTTAACTAGTAAAGCATAGATGTTTTGATTGAATCAGATGATCGGTGATGATTGGTGATTTGCAATTTGGAATGTGAACTTGTATTGTGGAAAGGTGTATTCTACCAGAACTGGAACTTGTGATTATTTTTGGAAGGCATGTTTCAAAATTTTGATGAAGTTTTGCTAAGGTTTTAGTAGGGGTTTAAGACCGGTGAAGAAATCATTAAACCGATAATGATTTATGTTATGATGGTGATCGATGGTGAGTCTACATGAAGGTGGTAACACAACACAACCCGCGTGAATGATTTAATTATTGTTTTGGCATGATTCAAGGAAGAATTTCTTGGGAATCAATGAGACGCTTAGTAGAGTGTTTTGAGGTTTCGACTTCGGTACAGATCAGATTTTCGTGATGGGTTACGATCAACCAACGGTTGATATTTCATTGTAATTTGTTGTAATAATTTTTATATCATTCTGAGATGATCTCTTATGATTTGTATTATAAATTCATGATGTAATTAGAGTTTAGTGGCCGACCTAGTTGAGATGGCTATTTAGGATGGCACAGTTGATGTTTATGATGTTGGTGGTCTAAGAGAATTTGACTGAGATCTCCTAAGAGTTTCAGAGTGTTGAGCATAATTGGATCTGATCGAGCAAGCAGAGAAGTGCAAGTAACAAATCATTTTCTTACTGTTGTTCCCTAACAGTTGCAGCAGGTTAAATCCCTTTACTGGGTAGGTTCTAACATGCCTTAAACATTTAAGTCCCCTAATAGGGAAGCTCTCAAAAGAGTTTTAAATCCTCTCATGAGGTTGATCCTAACAGATCATCAAGATCCTAACCGATTTTCTAGGCAAATCCCTTAACCGGGTGATTCCTAACAGGGCGTATTGTAAGCTCCTAATAGGTCTAAGATCCTAATAGGGTGTACTTCAAAAGAGTACAAATATTTTTGGGTGCAAACTCCCACCATGATTTTTCCCTATTTGGGTTTCCACGTCAAAAAATTATGGTGTTCATGTGTGGAATGTTTTTCATGTGATGTTTTTGTTTATGTTTCATTTCATGCATTATTTATGAGACACCGGTTATGATGTTTTATCAAAGGTTACCAATACTAATAAGAAGTTGCTAGAGAAAGTATTTTATATGATAGATAAGGGTAATGAGTTGGTAAATGATGAAATTTATATGATTGCTTAACAAGTGAAAGAATTGATAGATGTGGTAAATGATTTGATTAATGTGTTAGCAGATCTGATTAAAGAAGTTGAGATATTCTGATAAATGATTTCAGATCTGATATAATTTTGTTTTTGGGTTTAAAGTTTCAATTGGTCTTAATACTAATTCACCCCCCCCTCTCAATATTAACTGGATCCTCATAAGATTAACATAATCCCACATTCTGACTACTACTCTTTGCAACTTGACAAACTCTACAATTTTGCACATATTTCCTAACATCCTTATGAATATGGGGCTAAAAGTAATGCTTACTCACCAATGCTACTATTTTGTTAATACCAAAATGTCCAACTAATCCTCCATTATTTTTGTCCTTTATCATATTTTCCCTCATAGAACTCTTAGGTATGCACAACTATATTCCTCTAAATAACATCCCATCCTGAATGATGTAATCCAACCACTGACTTCTATCTACCGTAATTGGTTCTCTACATGATCTCCAAGGTTCTGCAAAATCTGGGTCATCATCATACAAGGTCTTCAATTCCTCAAATCCTAATACTGTCACTCTCATCTCTGCCAGCAAATTCCTTCTCCTACTCAATGCATCAACAAATTTGTTAGATTTCCCACGTCTATGCTTCAACACAAAGGTGTAACTCTACAAAAATTCTACCCATCTCATATGTCTCTGATTCAACTTACTCTGACTGTTCAAATACTACAAGGCTTGATGATCCATATACAACACAAACTCCTTGGGCAACAGGTAATATCTCCACTTCTTCAAGGCTTGAACTATGGCATAAAACTCTTGATCATACACTGAATATATCCTTCGGGCATCATTCAATTTCTCAATGAAATAAGCTACTGCTCTCCCTTCCTGAATCAAGACTGCTCCTATTGTTGTTCCACTCACATCACAATCCACTTGAAATAATTTATTAAAATTCGTTAAAGCCAACACAGGCTACTCAATCACCTTCCATTTCAACAGTTCAAAAAATTTGTTTGCTCCGGTGGTCCACTTGAATTCCTTCCAATCTCCCCTCATGGTCTCAGTCATAGGGTTATAAACTAAACTGAAATTTTTGATGAACTTCCGATAGAAACTAGCAAATCCATGAAATGATCTTACCTCTCCAATGCTTTTCGATGTAGGCCACTCAACAATTTCTTTTACTTTCTCAGGGTCCATCTTCAAACCATCCTCAGATATCACAAATCCTAAATAGACTAATTCTTGCTTCATGAAATTAGACTTAAGATTTATCAGCAACTTTTCTTCCCTCAACCTCTGTAAAACTTGTCTCAAATGCAACAAATGCTCCTTTTTTGTCTTACTGAAAATTATAATGTCATCCAACTATACAATAACAAACTTGCCCAAGAATTTCTTCAATACGTCATTCATCATCCTCATGAAATTACTTGGTGCATTAGTTAACCTAAAAGGTATCACTAACCATTCATACAGTCCTTCGTTTGTCTTGAATGTTGTCTTCCACTCATCTCCTTCTCTAATCTTGATCTGATGATATCTACTCTTCAAGTCTATCTTTGTTAATTATTTGGCTCCGCTCAAACATTCCATTATGTCATCCATCCTAAGAAAAGGAAACCGGTATTTCACTGTGATCTTGTTTATTGTTCTGAAATCGGTGCACATTCTTCACTCTCCATTCTTCTTAGGTGCCAATATTGTTGGTACTACACAAGGGCTCAGACTTTCTCTAATCAAACCTTTCTTCAACAACTCCTACACTTATCTATTCATCTCTTCAATCTCTACTGGTGTCATCTAGTGTGCAGCTTTGTCAGGCAAACTAGCTCCGAGAACCAGGTGCATGCAATGACTGATACTTCTCACAGGTCGAAATCCATCAAGTACATTTTCTAAAATGATGTCTTCATATTCTATCAACAAATCTTTTATCTCTTTTAATTTTTCCTCTTCATGCTCCAGATTCAGTCTTCTTAGGAACTAAGGCAAAACACACATTCTCATGTCTCAATCCATCCAAGAGTTTCCTTCCATCCACCAAACAGATTCTAACATTCTTACAAACTTCACACTTCAAAGGTTCTTCCAAGGGAAACAAGGTTTGCTTCATTCCATTGGCCACAATAGTGTATGTATTCTTCCTCCCATCATGTATCGTCTATCTATCAAACTGCCAAGGTCTACCCAACAGAAGATGACAAATATCCATAGGCATAATATCACACAAGACTTCATCATGATAATTCCCAATTTTCAATTTCACCAAACATTGCTCACTTACTAACAACTTATACTCATCCTGAATCCATGCTATCTGATAAGGCTTAGGGTGCTTTAATCTTTTCAAATTCAACTTATTCACCATCTCTTTTGAAACAAGATTATCTAAACTACCACTATCAATAACAAATTTAAAACACTTACCAGATACCTTACATCTGGTCTTGAACAAATTCTTCCTCTGCAAGGGATTTTCATCTCTCCCAATATGACACAAAGCTCTCCTCATCATCAACAGTTCTCCATCTTCCGGTTTATTGTCTTATAGGTGGGTTTCTCTTCCACCATTGCTTCTCTTTCGGTATTCTTTGTCTTCTTACACTTGAAAGCACTATGTCCTTCTCCTCCACACTTATAGCAAGTTCCTCTAAATACCCTCTTATCTTGTCTTTTGTCATCTCTTCGTAAATTCTCATTCTAGTATCCATCCAGTTCTCTCCTCTGGTAGAAATTTCTATCATCTTTCTGGTATGAATTACCTTCTTTTCTCACTTCTTCATCCTTGTTCTGATCTTCACAGGTTCCTCTGCCTCTGTTATATCATCTTCCTCCAGAAAACCTTCCTCCTCTGCCTCTCTGCCTCTGCTCATGTCTTCTGTTTAGCTTCTCTTCTGCCTTTAGGGCATACTGGTAAGCCTCTTCAACACTCTATAATTTGACAAAACTGAGTTCATCTTTTATAGACACCCGCAATCCATTCAAATATCTTTCAACTTGTTCAACTTCTTCATCAACATGTCTGGATCTGATATTCAACTTGTAAAATGCTTCGGTGTATTCCTTCACACTAGATTCCTTATGTCTCAACTTCTACAACTTCCAAAACAGATTCACTTGATAATTAGCTGGCATAAATTTTGATTTCAACTTAGCAACCATCTGATCCCATGTCTTGATCTTCTCTTTACCTCTTCTCTATCTATCAACCTGCAAATGCTCCCACCAAAGAGATGCATGACCTTTCAACCGGGTATAGACATATTTCACCTTCCTTTCATCTGCAATGTTTTCTAAATCCAAATATTTCTCCATCTCTGAGATCCAATCCATCAATTAATTTGAATCCAACTTTCCATCATATTCCGGCGGGGTAAAATGATGTTTAGTATTCACCCTACTCAAAAACCTCAAAAACCTTTCCTCATCTAGATCAACCGCCGATGGGTTTACTTGTTCTATTGGAGCTTCTTCTCCTTCATCTTCACTTACATATTCAATGTGTCGGCCTCTTCTCTGGGTTAGCTTCACAACTTCAAACCGGGCTGCTATTCCTTGTAACATTTCCATCACAGTAGGGTATGCGTTCCCACACGCTCCACCATTCCTAGTTCCCCTTCGCGCCATATTTAGGCTAGTCCTCAGCAGCTGCAGGTTGAATCCACAGTCTGCCACCCTACAACAAAATTCTCAGGATAATGCAATCTCTAGAATGAAAGCTCACTCTAATACCACTTGAAGAAGTCACCGGCTAGGAGGGACCTCAAAGAGATTAGTCTAGACTGCCCAACAAGAGTAAAAACAATGGAAACATAGGGACATAATGGAGGCAATGCAGAATGGATTGAATTATATCATGAAAACTTATTATAACCAACCGGTAACAACTGGGTTACAAAAACCGGCCCACAAGCTTGCTAAAACATGCTCAAAATACAAAACATGTCACAATTGGGACCTCAAATCATAAGATCTATCTTCTATGCTCAGTCTAACTTCTTGATTCCATTCTAATGCTCTATTACAATGATTTATATGATCCAAGGGGATCTGATTGACCCAAAAAAAGGATCAAAACCTAAAGAACAAGACCTAACGTGCAAAACCAACAAGGTCAGCCTCCCCATGGAGCTAGGCGAGAGAGTTATTTCTAGTTACTGTGTTGGTTTCTCTATGCTTTCGCCGCATGGGTGGAAGGATTCTGACAACGATGTCGATGCAAAAGAAGATGAAGATAGGAAAAAGGATGGGGACCCTCCTTTTGACCCTGGAGATAAGGGGGGGTCATGTGAAGGAATCTCGAATCAGGAGGGAATCTCAAAAGAGGGATCTGAGCAGGAAAAGAGTGTTGTTCAAAAGGATCCCCCGAGATCCAAGACTGAAATATTTGGTTCGAGCACCGGAATACTTGGTTTGAAACCCACTAGAAAATATTCCTTTCCTAGTGTTTTAGACTTATCAGACAAGGCAACAGGTAAGTTTTCTATCTCCATTGCTGACGTTGTCATTGATCATAATATTTCACTAATGGTCTTCACTCTACTTGTAAAATTTATTAGTCCAAGACTTAACATTGACGTTGTGAGAGATTTCACCAAAAAGAAATGACGATTGAAAGGTCAAGTGGAAATTACTGCGATGCCTAAAGGATTTTTTGTCTTCAACTTTTCGTGCGCGGAAGATCTGGAAGGTATTATGTGCGAAGGTCCTTGGATGGTGGGGAGATGTTCGCTCTCCTTAAGAAAATGGTCTCCTAATCAGGAGTTAAATGACTCCTTCTTTGATTTGGCTCCTGTCTGGGTTAGGCTGGCTGGATTACAGATGGAGTTTTGGTTTGAAGATGTCTTCAAGGGCATTTCCAGTTCCTTTGGTGATCTTCTTGCCATAGATGCAATGACTGCAACTAGAAAAAGGTTGGTTTATGCCAGGATATGTGTTAATGTCTATCAAAAAACTGATCTACCATCATCGATTGATATTTTCTCCAAGTTGGGGAAATGGATGCAAAATATTGAGTATGAATCCTTACCCTTTGTTTGGTTGCATTGAAAAAAAGCTAGACATTGGGCTAGGGCTTGTCGTAGCATTCAGAGGAACCCACCTAAGTCTCATAAACAATTCTGGAGGGAGAAACACAATAAAGGTGGTGATAAATCTCAAGGAATTATGCAACAGAATAAGGAGAATCTAGCTCCACCCTCTAATAGCCCTGTAGAGGGTAAGTTGGAAAACTCTGTGGTGAATGATTAGGCCTCTTTTGTAGACAGACAAGAACACACTAAAACCTAAATGCACCTTTCAGTTGATCAAAGGATTGAGGGATTTGGCCCTACTAGAGATGAATGATATGTCCTTCCCCAAGGTTTGAGTCCTCTTCCAAATCTTGAACATGAGGGTAATAGAGAGGTTAAAAATCCTGAAGAAGGAGAAATTAAGGTTGTGGTAGATAGTGGAGGAAATCCATTGTTGGATAGTGGAACGTCTGAGGTCCCTGAGACTGTGTTTGCTCCCAATGGGTCGGATGGTTTGGAATCTCAAGATTTAGTCAAATTGAAGGGCCCTAATGCCCTTTTGGAGAATCCCCATACATCGGGTTATGGTGGGGGAATCTACCAAGATCAAAAGTATAAAAAACTTGCAGGCAAAGGAGAAGAAGATGAAGAATCTTTGACTTTGGTTGGAAGAAATAAAAACAAGAAAATGGGGCCTAATAGTGGGGTGCATACTAGAACTAGGGCTAAAGATGATGTTAGACATTCTAAAGCCCCACCATGTAGGAAATGAGATAAGTGGCATAGAGAATTTGAAAGAAAACAAAACATTGCTGATGTGAGCCAGTGGACTATTTGGGATACCTGTTCCCCAAGTAAAAAATGAAGATTATTTCTTGGAACATAAGGGGCCTTAACGACCACCATAAATAGGATATTCTCCATAATCTGGTAAGAGACCATAAGTCAGATGTTTTAATTCAAGAAACTAAGACGAGTAAAGAAAAAATTGAAAAAGTTAACCTTTTCAAATTTGGAGGAGCTATTGGTAGTAGCTTTGATGGTGCTTCTGGTGGTGTTGCTATCTTTTGGAACAAGAAAACCATTGATGGTAAAGTTTTTGAAGCTAACGGTAACTTGATCTATGTAAGATTAAATCATATAAGAGATGATTTCTCTTGGGTTTTATTTAATATTTACGCCCCCAATACAAAGGCGGCTAGGTATAAGTTTTGGAGAAATATTGAGGAGAAGAGGAGTTTTTTTGCTCATGATGGTTGATTATGTGAGATTTTAACACTCCTCTCCAGGAAGCAGAAAAGTTTAAGGGGTCTCAAGCACATTTGGACAACAAAGTTGATCTTATAGAATTTATCAATAGTTTGGCTCTTTTTGATATGGAGCTGCAAGAGGCTTCCTATACATGGTCTAACAGGAGGGATGGTGATGGATTGATCTAGGTAAGGTTGGACAGATCTCTGATTTCTAATGAATAACTCTCTAAATACCATTGTTCTTTATCTTCTATCAACAGAGTTGGGGCGGATCATTTCCCCAGATCCTTCACTGTTGATGCTCTCATTAAGAAATGCAACTTTCCTTTCAGATTTGAGAAATTGTGGTTATCACTCCCTTCCTTGGAGGAAAATATTTTTAGATGGTGGAATATCAGTGTGGAGGGCATTGCGATGTTTAAAGTTGTAAAAAAATTAAGATTTTTCAAGGACAATGTGAAAAATTGGAATAAAGAGGTCTTTATAGACATTTTTGCTAATAAATTTGCTTTACAAATGGAGTTAAAACGGGTTCGGGATAGTATTCAAAAAGAGGGATTCAAGTTTGTTTCAAGAGATAAACAAAATGAAATCCTTACTAGATATCATAGTATCATTACCTGTGAGGAATAATTTTGGAGACAAAGGTCGAGAGCTCTATGGCTTTTTGCGGGGGATAAAAACACTAAATACTTCCACATGTCTACTATGAAACATAAAGTTGCAAATAGAATATCCCAGTTTGTGAGAGATGGAAATATCATTTAAAAAAAGGAGGAGATAGATGCTGAGGTTGTCTTCTTTTTTGTTGATCTTTTGACTGCTGAGTCTAATCTTTGTCTAAAAAGTTAGGATTCTCTACTGGAAAATATTTTGAAAGTTATTCGGGCTGAACAAAGTAAATGCATATCGACTATTCCTACTGTGGTAGAGATCAAAAAGGTTGTCTTTTTGTTTTAAGGAGATAAAGCCCCTGGTCCAAATGGGTATCCCATGTTCTTCTTTCATTCCTTTTGGCACATAATTGAGAAGGATATTGTTAATGTTGTTAAGGAATTATTTGGGTCTAAATCTCTCCTCAAGGAGGTCAACTCATATTTTCTGGTTCTTATTCCTAAACTTCTTGGGGAAGATTCTTTGGAAAAATTTAGACCTATTAGCCTTTGTAACTCTTTGTACATGATTATATCCAAGGTTGTCACTTCTAGGTTGTTGGTTGACCTTCCCTCCCTTATCTCCCCGCAACATAATGACTTTGTTCCAAGCAGGCCAATCTTGGATTCCATTATCATGGTTCATGAGAATATTCATTCTTTGAATGTCTCTAAGGAAGATGGGTTTCTTATTAAGCTTGATCTTGCTAAATCCCATGACAGAGTTGATTGGTGTTTTCTGAGACGAATCCTCCAAGCTTATAGTTTTGATAACAGATTTTCCTGTATTATTTGGCAACTTATCTCTACTCCTACCTTCTTTGTTATCATTAATGGTTCCCCCTCTAGATTCTTCAAGCCTTCAAGAGGATTAAGACAAGAGGATCCCATCTCCACCACCTTGTTTACTATCTTGGTTGAAAGCTTAAGTAGATATCTTAAAAGATTGTTCATTACTGGGCCGATCAAAGGAGTGAGGCCTTCATCTTCCAATCTTGTTTTTTCACACAAACAATTTGTGGATGATACCATCCTCCTTGGTTTTGTTATTGTCCATGAAGCTAGATCATTCAAAGGTTCTTTGAAAATATATACCCAAGCTTTTGGCTAGATTATCAATTGGAATAAGACATCTATCTTCTTCATCAATACTCCCTCTCGGAGGCAGAGAAAAATTGCTGACATCATTAGATGTGTTGTGGATTTTTTTCCTTCGACTTACTTAGGCCTGCCGTTGGGATCCTCCCCTCCTGAAACCTTTTGGAGCTCCATTATGGATAGGTTTAATAATAAACTGGCAGGATGGAAAGTTTCTTTGCTTAGTCAAGTTGGGAAGTTACAGTTATTGAAATCTTCACTTCAAAATCTACCAGTTTATGCATTGAGCTTATTTATGATCCCGTCCAAATTTGTTGAAGCTATTGAAAAGATACAGAAAAGATTTATGTGGTCTGGATTTGAAGATAGAAGAAGGATGCCTTTGGTTGCCTGGGAGAAGGTTTGCTTACCTAAGGCTATAAAAGACTTTAACAATTCCTTGTTAGCTAAATAGGTCTAGAGGACTTATGGTGAATGGAAGGAATGGAATTCGGTATGGTTCAAAAGATACCTTAATGGTGTCCCTAATATGGTGTCCTCCATTCATTCCTATGCTATTCCTTGTGGCTCCTTCATCTAGAATAGCATTCTCAAGGCTAAAAAGGTGGTTGAAGTTGGAGTTGGTTGGGTTCTAGGCAAGGGTTCTAGCATTAGATTTTGGGAAGACGTATGGATTTTTGATGAACCCCTCTGCTTGTGCCTAGATCTTTTGCCCTTTATTAATATTTGCAAGGCTAGATTTGGCTTCTTTGTTCCTGACTATTGGCAGAACTCTTCTTGGGTTAAATTGGAGGAAATTAATGTTTTCTTTTCTCCAATCCAATAGGCTTTGTTGTCCTTGTTTGTTAATCCTCCGGTTGAAGATATTTTCATTTGGAGGTTGACCTCGGATGGTTCCTTCTTTGTGGCCTCTGTTATTCGAAAGATGGTTCCTCCCTTGCCCCATCCTAATTTTTGGGCTAAGGCTTGGATCAAAAACCTCACCCCTAAAGTTCATATTTTCTTCTGGCTTTTTCTCCAAAATCAAATCCTTACTATGGACAATTTAAGTAAGAGAGGATTCTTGATTTCGAATAGATGTCACTTATGTCTCAATGTTGAAGAATTTGTCTCTCACCTTGTGCTTCACTTCCCCTTCACGTCGGAGATATGGGGTATGCTTTTGCATAAGTGGAAGATTGTTTGGGTCTTTCTAGATAAGGTGGAAGATTTCTTTGCTCAATGGAGGTGTCCTTCCAACTCTTTTATCAAAATCCTTTGGTCCCTGTTGTTTCCCTATGTCTCTTGGCTTGTTTGGAAGGAAAGGAACAACATAATTTTTAGGGAGTCATCTTGCACAACTGATATTTTTTTTGTCAAGGTGTGTAGGTCCATCAGAGAGAATATGAAGTTGATTGGCAATGGCATCTTCTACCTTCCTTCCACTTCTATTTCCAAGGAGGATAAGAGGATCTCTACAGAGTGGGGGTTAGATGATGATATTAGCAAGTTCAAAGCAAAGAAATCTAGAGAAGATGTTGTTTGGAATTACCCTCTGGAGGGATGGGTGAAAGTTAATTTCGATGGGGTGGCTAAGGGGAACCTCGGGCCCGCTGGGGGGGAGTAGTCAGAGATTCAAATAGGAGTTGTTTGATTGTGGTGGCCTTTCCTCTAGGTTCCCAGACCAATCACATAGATGAAGCTATGGAAGCTATGGAAAGCCTTAAAATTATTGAGAATTTGCAATTGAAAAAAGTTTGGATAGAGGGAGACTCCTTAAATATTATCAATTGTCTAAAAGGTTTGGCTAAGCCCTCTTGGAAAATTAAGAACATTATTATAGGGTCCCTTGAAATTATTGAAGGTTTGGATAGGTGTGTAATAACCCGCACCTATAAGGAAGAAAACATGGTGGCGAACACTTTTTCCAACACAGAAGTTAAGTTATCAGCCCCTTTCAAGTGGCAATGTGAAAGCAATATTCCTTTGGAGGCTAAGGATAAATTATTTTTTGATAGCATTAATGGAAATAGTATTCCCTTATTATCTCATGATGGCCCTTAGACCGAGTTGTAAAATAAATGATTGTCGAGTTGGTAGGAAGTTTCTAGATTATATGAGGTGGACCACCCTACACGCTTTGTGGGTGATTATTTGCATTGTGTGCCTTAGATTTGTGTTTCTCTGTTGGTATTGCAGAAAAAAAAAAATCTCAGGTGAAGGAGGGGTTGATTGGACTACAGAAACAATGGGGGACAATATTAACAGGAATGAGCCGACGAGCTATGAAGGTTGGAAGAAGGAACTATTAGTCCCAATTGGTGCTGAGAGGAGAGGGGTGAATCAACACTTTACCAGTTTTACAAAATTAAAACCTTTTAATTCAAGTTTGCACTAACTTAATATTCATCAATACAAACAGTTATTGTAGAAGAACATGCATGCATGAAAAGATACACAGTAACGCCAAGATTTATCTTGTGGAAACCCAAATGGGAGAAAACCATTGTGTGAGTAGAAACTCACAAACTTTGCACTCTTCTGGAGTACACCCAGTGAGGAGCCATCCCTATTAGGAGATTACAAAGACACTATTAGGTGCCACCTGGTTAAGGGATTTTATTTAAGGCATGTTAGTGCCTTTACCCTATTAAAGGTAACCTAGTTAAAGGACTTAGGATCATCAATTAAGATGTCACCCAATTAAGGGATTTTACAAAGGTACCTGTTAAAGTCCACCCGGTTAAGGTATTTTGAGTTGCAATGGTTAGAAAGCAACATGAAGTTGATCTACTGGAATAGCTACTGATAGCTTGATCAGATCACAATCAAAATCATACTCTGTCTGCACCGGTTGTTTTTGCTCTGCACTACATCGGTCCTCTACTCATACACTCGGATCTGCACTCTATCGGTCTACTTCACACACACTCTGTTCTGCCAAATCATTTAGCACTTCCTCACTCTTCACTCTGCACTTTGGATCGCCTCTCACAGGATCTTCTCTTTGTAAAATTTTTGATCAAAAATATTTTGTATGAACTCGAAACCCTTTATACACACTATGTCGTCACCTTTAGGTGTTTCCTTAATCAATGCAATCACAGATTTTAGTAGATTTCAAATTCAAATCCTCCCACTCTTTCTCTGTGCACCTTGCAACAATTCCACCAACTACTCATCCAAATATGCCACTGCATCCCCCAAAAATAGCGACTTCTGGGTCAAGTTCAGTTTTTTAAATGCAAACCAAAAAATCTACAAGTAATCATGACTTAACTGCATGATGACTGAGGTTGACTTCACCAACCTTTAGTTTGTGGCTGACACAAACTCACCAAATCACCTTTTGTCATCACAATTGTGTAACTGATCACCACTCCGAGATTTACAGTGACCACCTATTTTCCTTCTGATTCACCAGTCTACCGGTATACCACTACGCTCTTCATTACAGGTTCATCCTTTGATTTCACTTTGCAGTACTTCCATCAAGCCTCTTCTCCGATTTGCCAATGAGGTTCCAGTTTGCATAAAACTTCAAGCCTTCTTGCCTAAGTTACCTTTTGTGACTTCATCATCATCAAAATGACCAACCTGAAGATCTAACCTCAACACCAATCTTCTTGAGTGACAGACCGGTTATCTTAGTATGTCTTCCCTTGAGACGATTGAAGCTTGATCATCTATCTTAGATGTTTCTTCCATGTTGTTTACAAGTCATCACCTTTTCTACTGAGATACACCACTCCACCAGTACCACTCCACCGATCAGTGTTAGTCATCAATGACAAATCTCAACTAATATAGGTTGGTTCTCTGGATTAACCAGTTTTGTCAATGCCAACAATCTCACCCTTTGGCATTGATGGAAACACTTCAGAATATGTCTTATCAATTGCTCCTACATGTAATTTCTTCATTTATTTCTTTATTTTTATACTGATCTTCCGCTCTGAGTAATGAATATCTCCCTGTAACACTGGCAATACTCTTCTTCCAACAAACCACTCTAACCACTTTTGGCAACCCTCTGCTTCAGCAACTTCTTCTTAACACTACTTACCAATACTCAAACACTATAATCATATCTCCCCCTTTGACAACAATGCTAAAGATGTATTTCATTACACTTACAAGACTTCTCCCCCTAACCGGAGTAGTCCACACTTATCAACCTAGTCTTAGAAATTTTTCATAAAGAAATCATACCAGATTGATGTAGAGCCCCTTTTTACTTAATTTAATGCAAGTAGTGGTATCACCCCTATCTTACCTCTGAGATATTCAAAGGTGTCCTTTTGTAGTGGCTTGGTGAAGATATCAGCCACTTGTTCTTTTGTTGGTAAATACTCCAATCTCAATTCCTTGTCTTGAACCTGTTCCCTGAGGTAGTGGTATTTGATAGCTATATGCTTTGTCTTGGAATGCATCACCGGATTCTTAGATATGTCAATAGCACTGGTGTTGTCACAGTGAATCACCACAGGCTCAATTACCTTTTCTTGGATACCTTCCAATAAAAGCTTGATCCATACTATCTTTGTATAGTTGATTGCAGCAACCACATACTCTGCCTCGGCTATGGATTGAGAGATGCAATTATTTTTCTTGCTTGTCCACGACAGAATCCTGACTCCAAGAAAGAGTGCACCTCCAATAGTTCTCTTTCTCTCATCAATTTTCCCTGCCCAATCTGCATTGGTGAAGACACTTAAGTTGAAATCTCCCTTATGTGAATACCAGAGACCATACTCATCAGTCCCCTTAAGGTATCTAAATATTCTCTTGACTGCCATCATATGAGTCTCTTTTGGATTTGCAGCAAATCTGGCAACCAAGCCAACAACTTGTGTTATATCGGGTCTACTGTGTACTACATACTTTAACTTACTGATCATGGATCAGTAAAGTGTCTCATTCACTTCATGAGCCTCATCATTTTTGGAGACCTTGCAACCTGTAACCATTGGAGTTCCAACAGGTTTGCAGTCTTCCATTCCAAAAGTCTTCAATATTTCCCTTATGTACTTGGCCTGGCTAATGAATATACCATTCTTTAGCTAAGATACTTGCAGGCCAATGAAGAATTTTATTTCACTGATCATGGACATTTCAAAATCTTGCTTCATTTGTTCTACAAAACCTCTACTTATCTCATCATCTCCTCCAAAGATGATGTCATCTACAAAAAATTCTGTAATCAGATGTTTTCCTTCTTCTCCGGTCTTCAAATACAAGTTAGTATTGTCACTGGTTCTCATGAACCCTATGCTTAACAGATGAGTGCAACCTCTCATACCAAGCTCTTGGTGCTTGTTTTAGCCTATATAGAGCCTTCTTCAGCTTGCATACCATATCTATTCCATCTTCTGATACAAACTCTTTCGGTTGCTCTATGTACACTTCTTCCTCTAAAACACCATTCAAGAAAGCCAATTTTACATCCATTTGGTAAACTTTGAACTTCTTGTAAGGAGCATAAGCAAGCAAGATTCTGACCCCTTCTAGCCTAGCCATTGGTGCAAAGGTTTCTCCATAATCCAAACCTTCTTCTTGAGCATACCCTTTGCAGACTAATCTTGCTTTGTTTCTTACTACTTGACCGGTTTCATCCATTTTGTTTCTAAACACCCATTTGGTGCCTATCACATTTTTCTTCTTCGGTCTGGGCACTAGAGTCCAAGTTTCATTTTTCCCAATCTATTCCAATTCCTCCTCCATGGCTTTGATCTATTCTTCATCTTTTAGAGCCTCCTTTTCTATTTTGGGCTCAATTTTGGAGAGCAGACAGGCATTCTCTCTTGCTCTTCTTCTAGTCAATACTCCTGCATCTTTGTCACCAATGATATTTTCAGCGGAGTGATTGTTTCTGACATACCTTGCTAGTATTGATTCATTTCTTGGAGCTTCTTCTACCGGTTGTATAGGTTCTACTTCACATGCTTCCTCATTTTCCGCTACAATAGGATTCTCTTCAACAGGTTCGACCAGTACAGTGTACTTGAATCTTTGATAATCCTTTGGTTCAGTCTTTCTATCCTGTTCATTTTTCTCAGAGAACTCGTCCACTCTAACATTGGCACTCTCCACGATCTTACAGGTCCTTTTGTTCAAACACTGATATGCTTTACTCTTTGTGGAGTAACCTAAGTAGGTTCCTTCATCACTCTTGGGATCGAACTTTCCATGGTACTCATCCCTCTTGATATAGCACCTACTTCCAAGTACTTTAAAATAGCTCACATTGGGTGAGTATCCACACCATAATTCATAGGGAGTTTTATTTATCCCTTTCTTCACCTGTATCCGGTTCAAGGTATACACAACAGTTCTTACTACTTCTCTCTAGAAGATATGTGGAATATCCTTTTGTATCATCAGATTCCTCTCACAATCAATCAGAGTTTTGTTCCTTCTTTCAACAACCCCATTGTGCTGAGGTGTTCTGGGTGCAGACATCTATCTCATAATCCCCTGTTCTTCATGGTAATTCATGAACTCTTGAGAGGTGAACTCTCCTCCTCTATGTGATCTCAGACATTATATATTCTTACTGGTTCCTCTCTCTACTTGAGCCTTGAAGACCTTAAACATGTGAAAGGATTCAGATTTTTATTTCAAGAATACAACCCACATCATTCTTGAGAAGTTATCTACAAACATAAAATATCGGTCCCCATAGAAACTCTTGGTCCTCATAGGACCACACAAGTCTATATGAACTAGGTCCAACACATTTTCAGATGAATAAGATTTGTTTCTGAAACTAGACCCACTCAACTTTCCTAGTTGGAATTCTTTACACATAGCATTTTCAGGTTTCATAATATTAGGCATATCTTTGACAGACTTCATTTTACTGACTTTTGTTAAGCTATCCAAGTTAACATGACACACTCTTTTGTGCCACAACCAACTGTCTTTTAGCTTTTCCATTAGACAACTACCTACGGTGGTGTCTAGGTGAAATAGATTACATCTAGATTGTTTACCGGTAGCAATCAGACTTCCCGATTTGTCATTTATTTTGCATATTCCTTCATTGAATTCTAATTGGAAACCCTTATTATTAAGTTGTGCAACACTTAACAGACTATATTTTAGCCCTTCTACCCAATATACATCTTCAAAATTTATTTTATCATTTAGGGCTATCGATCCCTTACCTTTTACTACACAAGGAGCATCATTGTCGAATCTCATTGTTCCTCCATTACAGTCCTCCATGTTGAGGAATTTATTTATGTCACCGGTCATGTGGTGAGTGAAACCATTGTCAATTACCCAATCTTCACACCAGTTTGAACTAAAGATCAGTTTCATATTGTTTTCCTTTGTGGTGTCTTCCTTTACCACTACAAATGCAATTCCATCTCCATCAGATCCTTATGATTCTTCATCAGTAACTCCTTCTTCTGCAAGATATCACTCCTTCTTTCTCTTGTCTTTATAGCTTCTAAAATTATCCTTCCTATCATTGTCAGGACATCTGGATGCAATATGACCTATTCTATTGCAAGAGAAACACTTCAAGGGAAGTTTACCTTTATACTTTTCTTTTCCTCTTGGTAGCCTTCTTGCTAATAGAGCTTCAATCTCATCTTGTTCATGTTCTTCAGATAATAGGTTGTCACATTCATGAGAATGACTGGTTCTTGTAGTAGAATTGTTTTCAATTTCTTTTCTTCTCCTTGTTGGTGCATGTATCATGGAACCTTTGAAGGAAGCATCAATCTTTGGTACATTGTTATCATAGTTGCTCAGTTCAAAGGCAATCAACTTACCGATCAATGAGTTAAGTGAAATACAAATTGTTCCCAAGGATCTGAGTTCCTGAATTGCAGAAACCCTTATGGCATATTGTGGTAGAAAGGTTCTAGAGATTTTGTTGACCACATCATATTCTTCAAGCTTTCCTCCAGCACTTCTGATGGAATTTACTACATCCTTTATCCTTTTTCTATATTGTTCTATATTTTCTCCTTCTTGCATCCTCATCTCATCAATTTTTCCTCTCAATTTATCCACCTTAGCCTTTTGAACACGAAGATCTCCTCCATAAACATCCTACAACTTATTCCACATCTCATAGGTTGTTTTCAAATCTTGAACCTCAACATACTCATTATCAGATAAAGTGATAGCAATCAAATCCATAGTTGCAGTGTTGTCTTGCCTTTCTTTGATCTGATCTGTAGTGAGAACCCCTATAGGTTCATTATACTCTATGATTACATGATTCCAGTATTGATCTCCTAGGGTTATTAGGTAGAGATTCAATCTACCACACCATAAGGTGTAATTCTCCTTAGAGAACTTAAGACCCTCCTTTCGTATCATCTTGGATCTTTCCATAATTTTTTAAGCTCTTCTGAATCTAAGGACCAAGGCTCTGATACCAATTGTTAGTCCCAGCCGGTGCTAAGAGGGGAGGGATGAATCAACACTTTATCAGTTTTACAAAATTAAAACCTTTTAACTCAAGTCTGCACTAGCTTAATATTCATCAATACAAACAATTATTGTAGAAGAACATGCATGTATGAAAATATACACAGTAACACCAAGATTTATCTCGTGGAAACCCAAATGGGAGAAAACCACGATGTGAGTAGAAACTCACAAAATTTGCACTCTTCAGTAGTACACCTGGTGAGGAGCCATCCATGTTAGGTACCACCCGGCTAAGGGATTTTATTTAAGGTTTGTTAGTGTCTTTACCCTGTTAAAGGTAGCCTGGTTAAAGGACTTAGGATCATCAATTAAGATGTCACCAGGTTAAGGGATTTTGAGTTGCAATGGTTAGAAAGTAATGGGAAGTTGATCTGTTGGAATAGCTATTGATAGCTTGATCAGATCACAATGAAAATCATACTCTTTCTGCACCAGTTGTGTTTGCTCTGCACTACACCGATCTTCTACTCATACACTCAGCTCTTCACTATGTCAGTCTACTTCACACACACTCTGCTCTACAAAATTATTTAGCACTTCCTCACTCTTCACTCTATAATTTGGATAGCCTCTCACAGGATCTTATCTTTGCAAATTTTTTGATCAAAAATGTTTTGTTTGAACTCAAAATACTTTATACACACTCTGTTGTCACCTTCAGGTGTTTCCTTAATCAATGCAATCACAGATTTCAGTAGATTTCAAATTCAAATCCTCCCACTCTTTCTTTGCACGCCTTGCAACAATTCCACCAACTACTCATCCAAATCTGCCACTGTATCCCCTAAAAATAATGACTTCTGGGTCGAGTTCAGTCTTTTAAATATGAACTAGAAAATCCGTAAGTAGTCATGGCTTAACTACATGATGACTAAGGTTGACTTCACCAACCTTTAGTTTGGCCTTGACACAAACTCACCAACTCACCTTTTTTCCATCACAACTTTGTAACCGATCACTGCTCTGAGATTTACGGTGACCACCTATCTTCCTTTTGCTTCACCGGTATACTAGTATACCACTGCGCTCTTCATTATTGGTTCATCCTTTGATGTCGGTTTACAGTACTTCCATCAAGCCTCTTCTCCTATTTTCCAATGAGGTTCCAATTTGCATTAAACCTCAAGCCTTCTTGTCTAAGTAACCTTTGGTGACTTCATCATCATCAGAATGACCAACCTGAAGTTCTGACCTCAACACCAATCTTCTTGAATGATAGACTAGTTAGCTTAGTTTTTCTTCCCTTGAGCCGATTGAACCTTGACCATCTGTCTCTATTGTTGCTTCCATGTTGTTTACAAGTCATCACCTTTGCAACTGAGATACACCACTCCACCGGTCAGTGTTAATCATCAATGATAAATCTCAACTAATATACTGGTTCTTTGGATTAACCAGTTTTGTCAATGCCAACAGGAACAAAAAGTGTGGAGGAGATTACACAAAGGAGGGCTTACAAGGTACATGGAGAAATTACATGGTAAAAAGGACCATGTTTCCAAACTCTTTGTTAAGGGATAGAACAAAAATAAAGTCTCTCTGTTTGGGCAAATGGTGAAGTTGGACAAGAATCTGGTTGTGGAGGTCACAGGGATGTCGATGGAGGGGGCCAAGTTCTTCAGAGATAGAAAATTTTCTGACAATGCGGTGAAAATGTTTCCTAAGGATGATGATGAAAAGGAGAGGCTTGTCAAGTAGGATAGAACTTACTTCGCTCCCAACCAGGTAAAAAGTTTCTAGCGTAAAATATTGAAAGTGATAATGGAATTTGTTACAGTTGATGGGAGGTTTACTAAAGTCTGTAGCTACCATTTTATGTTTCTCAATCATTTTAGATATGGGAATAAGGTTTCCTTTCCTAATTATTTGGTTTCATCCCTAAATGATTGTCTGGCTGACCACATTAAGAACCCTACGTCGAGCCCTTTGGCTCATCAAGGATTAATCCTTTTAATTTATGAGTATTTTGATGCTAGGGTTAACAGGGTGAAGGCCAATGTGGAAGATAAAGATGAGGATTACACCCCTAGTGATGGCTCTGATGACTTTGAGTTTGAGGTTAAGGTTGTCTCTTCTACCCCCCCTAAGAAGAGGGTTAGAATCCTTAAGAAGAACAATGATGTTTGGTTGGGGGAAGATACTTCTAGTTACAAGGTGAAGCCCAAGGGGAAGGGTAAGAAGATATTTTTATCTTATTCTAATGTGGGGGGTGAGCTTCCTCCTCAAATCTATGATAACTAGTACTCGCAACCAATGGACTTGGACTCGCAGGATTTACAAGACAAGCCAAAACCAATGCTCAATATTTTGGGCACTACTAAAAGCACCTCGGCTGATCTGTATCGCTTCCAACACTGGGTGTTCCATGAAATTAAGACTCTGCATCTTAAGTAGAGATATACCTTAGCTAAGTTGGAAGGGGTTGAAGGGGTTGTGGATAAGGAGGGTCAGGTGAAAATTAAGGATAAGGGGAAGGATTGTACTTCTGAGAACAATGAGTGTGCCCTGTGGAAATAAGATGGAAAAAAAATGATGCTAGAGTGTCTTAATAAAAATGGGGAGGCTATTGAGCTTTTTAAGAAAAAATATGATCAAACGTTTGGGGAGATCAACCTGAAAATGTAGAAAATTGAGGTTGCACTCAAGAAGATAATGAAGAATAGTGCAACTATGTTGAGAGTGTCTTCTATCAACATGTCGGTGATGGTGGCTAGATTGGAGAAGATGAATAATGACATAAACTTTATGGATCTGGAGATGGATGTTGGGGTTTCTAGCTCCAAGGATTTCCCTCGCACTATGAGGAGGACCATACAAAGCACCAAGACTGTGGAGGTACCTTTGCCTCAGGATATTCTTAACCTTGAGGAAGCTACAAAGACCATGATGATGCTAGAAAAAGAGGCTACTAATAGCCTCAATATTTTTATGTAACTGGTCTTGGTATCTTTTTGCGGTTGTGCTCGCCAACACCTCACTGGCTTTTGGTTGTTCTTTTCTTTGGCTAATGTGTCTCTACTATATAGTAGCATGTTTTGTTTCTTTGTTATTAATCTCAGTCTAGTTGCTTTAATGCTCTATCTTTGGATTCTGATGTAAGGGGCTTTGGGTCCCCTCAAAACCTATTTTTGCTTAATCAAAAACAAGGTCGGCCTCCGCCAAATAAATTCCTCTAAAAAATTCAAAGGATGAAGTGTAGATCATGGGAAAAGGTCAACCACACGCCAAGGAACATCATAATCAACACTCAAGGCTCCACAAGCTACAAAAGGGATCTGGTAGATCCCCAATGCAAATAGGTCCAGACAATCGGTAATAGAAAACTGTCATGGAAACCAGTAGTGATAACTTTTTGAAAAATGATTCAAATGCTCCACATTTTGGGAATAAGGAAGATGATTAGGTCTTCAAGAAAATTCCAACTCCATGGGTTCTAATGAGCCAAATTCGGGACATACATAAAGAAATGTTGAAACTACAAACATAAAGGAAATATTTTTGGTTGATTCAAGATTGCTATGAACTGGGGATTCTTTTGTATCACTTCTACTCTTAAGGATTCTACCTTGAGATGGTACATGAGTTTAGGAAGAGATGTTGTGGGTGATTGGGAGACAATGAAAAATAAATTCTCGAAGAAGTACAATGATTATTGCAGAGGAGGAGACATGTTTGGAGATGACATCTTTCAAATGACTCAAAAGGAAGATGTGGCACTTGAAGATTATGTCTAGAACATTTTTTGGTATGCTTGTAAAAATCCAAACACAACCAGTTAAGAGAAGATTCTCTTAATCTTATATTTCTTTAAGGAGTTGATGAAGATTGCATGGATGCATTGAACCTAATGGTAGGAGGAGATATCACCCAAGCCCCTTGGTATGAAATTTTTCAGCTTTCCAAAAACTATTCAAGCTCATCAATGCAAAAAACTAGCAACTTAAGAGCAACAACATCAAAATTGGTTGCAGGAGTTTCCCTCATGGAGATTAGAAACCTACTCAAAAAAATGAAGCAGGTTATCATCAATCACATGGCTACTCAAATGGATGCATTGGAAGCAAGAAGGAAGCAGTAAGAAGTGGATGCTACTTGACTGAATATTTCCTACACTACCACTATAAGAGGAAAGACTATAGATACAAAAGGATTACAAACATAGAGGAAACAATTTCTTTCAAGGCTCTGGAAGATAAAAATGGCCAGGTATTATGCCTAGCCCAACAAAACCCATGGAGCCAAAGACAAGGTGTGTATCAAGATCCTCTGCCTTATAACAACTCTTATGGTAGCTTTAATCAATAGAAAAATCACCCCCCTCCTAGTTGGATGAGTCTTAATCCAACATCATGGAATAATCATTTTGGAGGGTGGCCATCTTTTCCGGTTCATAATCAATTCCCTAATTGAAAAATGCCTCAACCAAACTGTCAGTAGCAACAATCTGGAGGGGTAAACCAACCATGGGAAAATCCTAATGCATGATATCCAAGGAGGATACAAGCCCCTCCAACACAAGCTACCATAATGCCAAGCCTTGTAAATCTACCCATAAACCTCTAAAATCCACACAATTGTCAGAATATCCTACACCTGGCCTTAATAATTGTACAACACATTAGACCTATGCTAATGAGGCTCAACCATTTCCTAAATATGTGTTATGCATTAACAATGTGCATATTTTCTCTAGAAAGGATTTAGCTGCCCCTACACAACTAATTATTAAAGATATTCTCTTGAATGATTCTTCAATTGATGTGAACTAGAGCCTAACAAGAGTCCTCCACCATTATTTCCAGAGAGGCTTAATGTACAAAAACCATACTTTAAACCAACTTTTGACTTCTTGGGATATCTTAAAAATGTTAGTGTAAAAATCCCATTGTTTTAGGTAATCCAATATGTACCCATTTATAACAAAATCATCAAGGAGTTATACCTCAAAAATCTAGGACAAAAGATGAAATACCCAACAATTGTTCATGTGGTGGGACAACTAGCTGATATTATCTTGGGCAAAGTCATTATTCTCAAATGTACTAACCTAGGATGTCTTGCAGTCAATATCACAATTAATGGAATCATGCTACCAAATACATTAATTGACCTAAGGGCAACCATTAATGTGATGACTAGAAAAATAATGCAATATTTATAGTAGATATAAGGCCTACACCCATGACCCTACAACTTGTTGATAGCTCCATTGTCAAACTAGAGGGGATTGTGGAAGCTCTTGTCATAAAATTAGACTCTTGGGTATATACTACAAATTTTATCATCCTACAACAAAAGGTTAACCTAGGAGGGTATCCACTTATATTTGAGTGACTTGGCTTACAACTGCAAATACTTTCATAGGATTCAGATCATAGGAAATTATTTTCTCAAATAGAAATAGAAAAGAAAATTGTCTTATATCTTCCAACCTAGCCTCATCAAGAGAATGATCAAATGGAAGGTACTATTTGTGGTTTTTTGGTTCTTACCAACTGATTGGCTAAGATCTTCTAAACTTTATCAATTTCTTTTGTGTTTCTTATACTTACAGAACTTAGATAAGTAGCAGATGAACAAGAGATATTTCAAGGATTGAGAAAATGAAATAATTAGGAATAAACTAGAAATATTTTAAAGATATTTATCATTTAACATATTCAGGACAAGGAAAATATACGACTATAAGGAAATGGAGGGAAATTTGAATTCTACGAATGGAGGGAATAGCGTGGCTAGTTCCTCTAGTTTTGTTGCCTCTGCAGCTCAAGGAAAACTTGTCTCTTTGGGATCTACGGGGGATGATGAGGATGGTCGAAAGGATGGGTACCCACGGCATTGAGACCCTCCTCTTGACTTTAAAAATACTGAAGATTCTACAAAGTTGGGTCACGAGATCTTGAACACTGAGCTGGAAAAGATGGCTAAAGAGAAGGTGGTCAAACCCTAGAACAGTTTATTTGCAAACAAGCCTACTGGTAAATCTACCTTTCCCTCTATGGAAAATATTTTTGATATAAAGGTAGGAAGATTAGCTATTGCAGTACCGGATGTGGTCATAGATCATAGTATTTCTCTTATGACATTTCCTCTTGTGGGGAAATTTGTTGGACCCAGACCTAATATTGAAGTTGTTAGGTCTTTTGTGAAGAGAAAATGGAGGGTGAAAGGACGGGTTGATGATTCAGCCCTGTCAAGGGGTTTTTTTGTCTTTCCTTCTCCTGTGGTGAAGACTTGGAAATGGCTCTGAGTAGAGGACCCTGGATGCTTGGGAAGTCTTCTTTATCTTTAAGAAAATGGTCTCCAAAACTGGAGCTCAATGACTCCTTTTTTGAATTTGCTCCAGTCTGGGTGCGGCTCCCTAGTTTGCTGCTTGAATTTTGGTTGGAGGACATGTTTTCAGGCATTGCTAAATCCTTCAGGGAGCTTGTGGCTATAGACTCTATGACAACAACGTAAAAGAGACTGGTGTATGCGAGGATATGCATTAATATCTCACAGAACATGGACCTTCCTAGCTCTATCAAAATAAATTCCAAGCTAGGTAAGTGGGAACAAGTCATAGAGTTTGAATCCCTCCCTTTCGTGTGCTTTTCATGTAATAAAGTTGGACATTGGGCAAAGGATTTTCCTAGAAACCCAAAGAATTCTCAAAAGAACAATAATCATGTCAAACAGATCTGGAAAGAGAATCTGAACAAAAATGAGGAGGGTAGATCGAAAGGAGGAACTGGACTCCCTAGTAACTCAAAAGATATAACAAGGGATGACAGGAAAGATAGTCCCTCCAAGGAGATTCCTCAGAAGGAAATTAGAAAGGATGAAGAGAATGTATTTGAAATTAAAACAAGCAATGGCTTTGAAGCTTTATAGATTCAAGAAGAAGAAAATGTAATTATAGAAGAAATTCTTGAAGACAGTGAGATTGGAGACACAAATGAATCACAATATGAGATTCCAAAAGATACAGAATAGGAATGTAATAAAGTGTGTTCAAAGGACTCTGAAGTTCCAGATGTAATCTTTGAAGAAAAGACCCAGTTTAGATCGCCGCAGGTTAAACTTAACTCTCTATTCCAAAAATTTGGGACCAATTCGCCCACCTCATCTCAGCGAAAAGGAGAACCTTGGAATAGTAAGAAGTTTGCATATAAAAATGAAGAAGATGAAGAGTTAATAGAAGTGGGAAAAAAGAAAAACAAGAAAACAGGGTGTACTAATGGGGTTAAAACTAGAACCAGATCTAAGGCGGATATTGGACTTTCCAAATCTCCACAGGGGCGCAAAACTATGAAGTAGCATAGGGACCAGGAGAGAAAAAAAATATAGCTGATGGAAGGTAGTGAACCATTCAGGAATCCTGCTCCCAGGTTTCTAAATGAAGGTAATCTTTTGGAACATTAGAGGCCTAAATGGTCTCCATAAGCAGGACGTGCTCACGATTTTATCAGAGATCATAAGACGGACATTATCCTAGTTCAGGAAACTAAAATGATTAAGGAAAAAGTTGAAAAATTAAAATTCTTTAAACTTGGGGGTGTATGTGGTTGTAGTTCTAATGGAGCGTCAGGTGGGGTTGCCATATTTTGGAATAAGAAAACTATTGATGGAGATATAATTGATGAAGATGGTAATATCTTTTCTATGAGAGTCAAATGCATTTCTGAAGGACAAGACTGGGTGGTTACCAACATTTATGCTCCCAAATCTAAAGCTGCTCGGAGCAAGTTTTGGGACAAAATCCAACAGAAAAGAGGGACTTTTTCTCAGGATAGTTGGCTTTTGATGGGAGATTTCAATGGTCCTCTACAGGAGATTGAAAAATTTGGTGGAACCCAAGATCAACTAGATAGCAGGATTGATCTTATGGACTTTATCAATGCCAATGCCCTCATTGACATTGACCTTTCTAGAGCTTCCTACACTTGGTCTAATCAAAGGGATGGAGGAGAACTTATTCAGGTAAGGCTTGATAGATCTCTTATTACTCCTGACTGGGTCCTTAAGTATAGATGCTCTCTATCTGTTATTAACAGAATTGGATCAAACCATTATCCAATTTCTTTTGTTGTTGATTCTATTAAGGGCAAACGTTGCTTTCCCTTCCGGTTTGAAAAATGTGGATCTCACACCCTTCCTTGGAAGCTTCCATTTCCAAATGGTGGAATATAACTGTGGATGGTTCTACCATGTTCAAAGTTTCTAAAAAGTTAAGAAATATCAAAGATAACATCAAGGTTTGGAATAAAAAGGTTTTTGGGGATATTTTGAATCTAAGAGAAAGCTCAAGGAGGAATTAGAATAGATTCAAAATTCTATTCAAAAACATGGTTATAAGAATGTCCCCAAGGCTAAAGAAGATGAGGTTCTAGCCAAATTATACAGTATTATTTCAAGAGAAGAAATTTACTGGAGGCAAAGATCTAGGGTAATTTGGTTAGAGGCTAGTGACAAAAATACTAAATTCTTTCATATGACATCAATGAAGCATAAAGCAGCAAGTAGAATTTCCAGATTGATTATTAATGATAAAATTCTTGTCAAAGATTATGATATAGCTGATGAAGTTGTAAGGTTCTTCTCTAACCTTCTGATTGGTAGCAAGGAACTTGACCTTGTTAAGCAACAAGATCTGGTTGAAAATATTCCTAAGATTATTGGACCTAATCAGAATAGGATTTTATCTGCCATCCCCTTAGTTGATGAAATTAAAAGAGTTGTTTTCTCCTTCCAAGGGGATAAGGCACCTGGCCTGGATGGATTCCCCATGTTTTTGTTTTAGGAATATTGGCACATTGTTGGGGCTGATGTAGTCAATGTTGTCAAAGAATTATTTGGTTCTAGAAGAATTCTTAAAGAAATCAACTCTACCGTCATTGCTCTAATTCCTAAGGTGGCTGGAGATGATTCTATGGGTAAGTTTAGGCCAATAAGTCTATGCAATTATTTTTACAAGATAATCTCAAAAGTCCTTACTGCTAGATTGTTGGTTGTTCTTCCTCTTGTTATCTCTGAGGAGCAAAAAGGATTTGTCCCAGGTAGGCATATTTTGGACTATAATTCTTGTGCATGAGAATAACCATTCTCTTAATGTTGCAAACAAAGAGGGATTCCTCATAAAGCTAGATTTGGCAAAAGCCTATGATAGGGTTGAATGGAAAGTTCTTTTTAGGATCATGGAAGCCTTTGGATTTGATGAGAAGGTTATCAAAATCACTAAAGAGTTGATATCTACGCCGAATTTTTCTATTCTTGTTAATGGATCTCCTTCCAGATTTTCAAGTCTTCAAGGGGTCTCAGGCAAGGAGATCCTATCTCTCCTATTCTTTTCGCTATTTTGGCAGAATGTTTAAGTAGATTGATTCAAATATTGAAGGAGAAAAGGATCATCAAAGGGTTGCAACCCTCTTCAGCTAATTTCTTATGCACTTATCGACAGTTTGTTGATGATACTATATTATTGGGATACTCTTCTGTGAGTGAAGCCTCTACCTTCAAAAATGCTCTCAGCTCATATTCCCTTGGTACCGGCCAGCAGGTTAACTAGGAGAAATATGCTATTTACTTCATCGACACTCCCTTGTTGAGGCAGTAGAGGATTTCTAACATAATTGGCTGTAAGATTGAGTTGCTCCCCTCTACTTATTTGGGCCTCCCTCTTGGTTTGGCTCCTCCAAACTCTTTCTAGAATTATTTGATTGATAAGTTCAACAAAAAAATGACTAGATGGAAAAGCTCTATGTTTTTGCAGGTTGGTAAGCTCCAGCTTCTTCAAGCTACCCTTTAGAATCTACATGTTTTTGCTCTTAGTTTGTTTAGTATACCGGTCAAATTTGCAGAAGCGTTAGAAAGAATTCAGAAAATATTTCTTTGGTCTGATGTGGAAGATAAGAAAAGTATTGCTTTGGTTGCTTGGGATAAATTTTGTGGTCCTAAAAGTAGTAGGGGGTTAGGTATCAAATCCCTTAAACCTTTCAATAAAGCTTTGTTAGCCAAATAGGTTTGGAGGGCCTATGGTATTAAGAGAGATTGGAGTAGGGTGTGGTTTGATAGATACATCCATAATCATCCCATTCATTCCCTTCTCTATATTGAAGATATCCCTGCAGGATCTTTTATTTGGAATAGTATGATAAAATCTATTAAAGTTGCTAAAGTTGAAGTTCGCTGGGTCATTGGCAAAGGTAACAAAATCAGATTTTGGGAGGATGTCTAGATCAAAGATGAGCCTCTTTTAAACCAGGATTGCAGTCAAACCATTGAAGATTCTAAAAGGAGGTTTGGTTCTATGGTCTGTAATTATTGGGAGGAGAATAAATGGGTTAGACTTGATGTTGTTTATGCTAGATTTTCTTCACTCCATCATGATTTGTTGTCCTTTTCTGTCAGCAAAGAATTAGATGATGTCTTCTTATGGAAGAGTAATCCTAGGGTTAATTTGACTATTGCTTCTTCTTACAAAAAGATAACAACTTAGGCTTGTAACCCTATAGGACTAAAGTTTGGAATCGATTCCTCATTCCTAAAGTTAATATGTTTTTTTGGGTTGCAATTCATAACAAGATTATCACTATTGATAACCTGGTTAGAAGAGGATTTATGATCCCTAATAGGTGTGAGTTATGTCAGAAAGAGGCTGAGTCTGTGGATCATTTGTTTATTCATTATTCTTTTACCTGGTAAATCTGGGGTAAAGTCTAGACGCAATGGAAAGTTGATTGGGTGATGCAGAATCGTTTTAAGAAAGTCCTTTGGCATTGGATTTTCCCTACCCAGATTCCCATCATCAAGACCCTTTGGTCCTTTCTTCTTCCTATGACCTATTGGCATATTTGGAAGGAGAGAAACAATAGAATTTTTAGGGAGACTAAGTGTTCTTCTCAGGTGGTCTATGAAAAGATTTGTAGGGCTATTAAAGAAAACATCAACACCATTCACAAAAGAAACAAGCAGTGTAGTTATATTGATATGAATGATAATGAGAAAAGGATTCTAACAGAATGGAAATTAATGAATAAGGTTTGGAAGTCTGTTCTGAAGAGTAGAAGAGATAATGTGGTTTGGAGGTTCCCTCCTCATGATTGGGTGAAGGTGAACTTTGATGGTGCAGCTAAAGGAAATCTGGGTAATGCTGGTGGGGGATGTCTTATCAGAAACTCTTATGGCTTTTGTGTTGCTGCGATTGCGTCTCCCTTTGGAATTCAAAACAACCATGTTGCAAAAGCTCTGTCAATGTTAAAATGTCTTCAACTTGCTCAGGGTTTCAATTTTTTAAAAAATTGGCTGGAGGGGGATTCCCTTAATATAATTCAGGCTATTAAAGGTATTAGTTCCCCTTCTTGGAATATCCAAAATATCATTGATATGGCAAAAAAAATGTTAGATTCCTGTGATAGTGTGGTTATTACCCATACCTTTAGGGAAGGTAATAGGGTAGTCGATTTGTTAGCCAATGAGGGGTTCATTTTAGTAGAAGATGCTAATTATATAGGAGAGTCATCATGTAAGAACAAAGTCCAAGAGCAATTATTTTATGATAGGATCAATGGTACATATTAATCTCATTATTACCCTTTTTGGTTCGGACTTCAATGATAGAGTTTGGAGTGAGGTGGATTGTCAGATGATGACCTATCTTAGGTGTTGTGCTAATGAGTATAGGTGTGAAGGGCCTTATCATATTAAGTATTGGGTTAATTTACATGTTTTAAAGGGCTACTTGAAAAACAAGAAAATTACCTTGGTTTTCAATTCTAGCTTCTCTGTTCTTCAGCATCTGGTTAGTTTGTGCTCCCCTGAGGGTTTCAATTTGAACAGCTTCTACATTATGGGTGGAAATCTCAACAGTAATGAGCCCACTAGTTGTGATAGTTGGAAGGGTGAAATGAAAATTTGGAGAAGGCTACATAAAAATGGCTTCACTGATTATATGGAGAAATTGCATGGGAGCAAGAAGTCCATTTCCTGTGGTTTTTCCAAGGGTTGGAAAAATAACAGAGTTACTCTGTTTAGTCAAACCTAGAGAGTGGATGAAGATTTGGTGGCTGACGTGATTGGTTTGCAGAAGGACGACATCAAGTTTTATAGAGATCCTAAGTTCTCAGTGGAAGCCATCAAATTTTTTCCCAAGAACGAAGAAGAAAGGGTTCGCCTTGCCAAAAAGGATAATATTTCCTATTATCTTCCTAACCAAGTAAACTCCTTTTGGCAGAAAATGTTGAAAGTGTTAATGGAGTATCTTACTATTGATGGCAGGTTTTCGAAAGTCTATAATTATCACTTTGTTATCCTTAATCACTTTCGCCATGGCTCTAAGATATCATTGCCCTTCTATCTGGCCTCCTCCCTTAATGACAGTCTAGCTGACCATGCTAAGAAACCCAATTCCTACCCCATTGCCCACCAAAGTCTTATTCTATTAATTTATGAGTATCTTAAGGATAAAGTTAAGGCTAATAAGGATGATCCCTTTGTGGAGAATGCCCATGTCTCTGAGGATTATTACAGTTCTGATTCTGATGAGGATTCTACCAATCCTCCCCCTAAAAATAATTCAAGGGTTAGTAAGAAACCTGAAGAAGACGCTGAAGAGACGATTGATCCCGAGCAGGAGTAGGACAAGGAGGTGGAAAAGGAGGCGAAGCATGAGCAGGAGAAGGAGGTGGAGGGTGAGAAAGGAGACAAGGATAATGAGTAGGGTAAAGAGGATTTTGATGAGTCAAAGGAGAAGGAGAGTCCCTATGATACAGACAACAGGGATGAGGTTCCGAATAATATGGAGGAGGGCAACCCTAGGTCTGAGGATTCTACCCAGGACATGGAGGATGTGGATACTATTTTGAATGTTGTTAGAAATAGCTCTCTGGAAATGTTTAATTTCCAGAAGTGGGTGGTTGATAATATTACCAACATTCAGGAAAAACAGAGAGAGTTGGAGCTTAAAATTGATAATTTGGTTAAGGATATTAATGATAAAAGAAAAGAGGAAAATTCTGAGGATAATAGTGAAGCAAAGGATGAAAAAGAAATTCATGACTGGTCGGAAGGTGAGATCATAAAGGGAGATTTGAAGCACCTGGAGGATGTGGTGAGGGCTCTCAAAGAAAAGGGTGAGTCTAATTATGAACTGATAAACAACAGGATTCAAAAAACTGAGAGTGCTCTAAGGAAATTCATGGAGCATTTTTTGGCTGTGTTGAAGGTGTCTTCCTAAAATATGAATGCGTTGGTTGCATGCCTAAAGAAGGATAAGAAGAACAAAGACATTGTGATTGTTGATGATGAGTCGAGTTCTAACTCTGTTTAGCATTCTTCCAGACATGGAACTAGGCAAAATGCTAAAGAGTTGGAGCTGAAGACTAAAGGTAATCAACAGGTGCATGAAAGAAAATACCTTAAAAAGGTAGCAAATGCGATGATGATGCTTGTCAAGGATGCTGAGGAGACCATAAATATTTTCACCTAAATGTTCTAGTTTTGTTTTAGGTGTGCTAGTTTCTCGCTGGTCTTTTGCAATTCTTTTCTCTGGTCATTGTCCTTTGTGTTGTTCTTTTGCAGCCTTTCTTTCTTCATTTTGTCCTCTCTTGCTTCTCTAATGCTTTTCTTTTCGCTATGTAAGTGGGTTTTGGGTCCCTTAAAACTTGTTTTTCCTTAATAAAAAACATATTCAGGACAATAAACAAAACAAAATGCCTGGATCAATGTCTTATCAAGGTAACAAGGTCAAACAAGATTCTATGAAGGCCTCTTTTCAACAAATAAATTCAATTCAACAGACTGGTTGCATTAATGTCTTACAATAGGAATCTACTACAATTCTTCTTATCAATCCCTATTGTATTATATTTCACATTTCATTTAAAGCAATTAATCTATTATTTGAATAGAAGCATTAAACAAAACATGCAATACAAGAAATTAGTAGGGACGAACTTATAAATCCTTGGTCATTTCATTCATAAGAGATTGTTGTATACATTAGGGAGACAATTTCACATAGATACACACTATTCATATCTTGCAATTGAGTTGAAAATTGTTGTTACAAAAAAATTCATTCACAGACTTACCTTTCCTATTACTTAGAGAAATTTGACTTTTCTAACCTAGTGTTTGCCCGATTAAAAAATTTCCAGAAACCTTTACAAATGAAACCTAAGTGTCTTTTATAAAAAAGGTAAGAATGTAGGCTCAAGAATCAAGTCACATGACTCATGTGACTTATGTTACATTTACTAGTTCCTTTTCACATATTTTGGACCCAAGTGGAGATTAAGCCCATAAAAGCTGAACCAAAAGGGTTGTACCCCTGTAATATTGTTGAAGATTCCTAAAGTTGTCATTTGAACTATCATCTGCTGAGTGGAATGTTGATCTTAAATCCTGATGACCAATTGAAATACAAATATGCATTTATTCATTATATTTTTCTGTCCATGATGCATAAAATTTCTCTATAGGCCACTGAAATGAAAGTAATTTTGTTACCCTATAAGTGTGAACAATGTATTTGGCATCCAAAATTACCTTTGTTTCCTCATGAAAATTATCCAATATTTTTTTTAATGCAAACGACCATTGTGATATTTAAGGGATTAATATCTAATTCTTCATTAGCACATATGAATGAGGACAAAGTAGGCACCACTCTTTCAAATTCACTTTTGCATTGCTCTAGTGGTTTGATAATCCCATTGATATCCAAAATGCTAGGAATAATCTTCTTCTCAGTGCTCTTGAATATTTGCAACTTGCCTTTTATCTATTGGTTCAACCTTCTCATGTATGAAACAAATTCTTCTAAGACAATTATCATTTAATTGGTCATAACAATATTATCTAGGATACTAGGATCAAACCTTGCACACTTTTAAACCTGTTGCATGGTTGAAGCTCTAGGAATCCACCTATTTTGTATTCCTTCTAAAATTCAATGATCTTGCATATACTTAACATATGAATCTTTCAAGTTGGAATGATCCTCCCACGTGTCCACAATCTTATAATCTTAGAAAACCTATGGCCTATCAGATCATCAACCAAATTGGTTACCCCTTTGCCCTTCTACTCAGCTTCCTACAACTATTTCTTTAACTCTTTGATTCTTGATGCAATTGCTTTCTTTTCCTATATTGATAAGTTTTTTGAGATAGGAGTGGAAACATTTGGCAATGCAATGCGTGTGGGTGATGATCTTAATGATTATACTTCGTTATATTATGTCGTTAGCTTGATGTGGTCATCTTGCAACTTGCCAAAGTTTGCTTGAAGCTTCTTAGTTGTCATTCCATTGAATATTGTTATGTGAATTGCAAGGGATATCTCTTGGGGAGATGTGATATCTAACAACCTTTTTACAATAAGGATACTAGTTAAATCTTTTATGCTCTTTGCTACTCTAGGCTTATTAGTAGTTGGGGCCATTACCCAAATTCAAACTCCCTATTTATCATCGAATTATAAATATCAACAACCATCATCATCAAGGGAATTTCCATATTTGTTATTTCATCAACCCTAATACTTGACATTGTGTGTAATAAGTCTTAATTAAGTAATCCTCAAATTGATCAATATTGAAGGGCTTTGTTTCTTGTTGGGGAATTCTCACAAGCATCTTATCATCCTCTAAACTTATGCTTAGGTAACCATAGAACTCTATAACCAAATCTCTTCCTCTCATACTCCTCATTGAAGAATTCAAAATTAACAGCACTGTTGATAGCCAAAGTTAGGCCAAAGACCTTAGAAGTGAATGATTTATTGATGCTTATTAGTTCACCACCATTCTTAGCCCTTACAATCTTGCTCTTCTCATCATAATTTTGTGACACAACTTTGACAAGGTATACATTTTTAAACACACTTGGTACCATTATCTTTTTCCAAATATAGAACCCAAGCATTTGAAATAGGATTGCGTGACCTTTTCTTGTACTAGTGCTCGAAAACTACCCACCCAATGACATAACAAGAATGTTTGTGTCTCTGCAATCTTTGTTGTCTATTAATTTGTCTAACATGATTCCTAACTTTTGGGTGTGCATTTCTCTTCTAGAGGAGCCATACAGTTGAACCATAAGTTCTTCATCTAAAGGCCTTTTTGATGATGAGGGTTGAGAGCTAGTTTGACTCAATTGTTTAATTTTTCGGAACTAGGGTTTCTAAATATAACTAAGGTTTGATAATTAAAGAACTCTTAACACATTTTTCCCACTTTTTTTTTCCTTGTAGTTATACAAAATCTAGAAGTACAAGAGCAAATTAAAAACAAAAAATCATGCAGTATAGCTTGAAAATAGAGCTACTTGATTATTGCATGAAAACTCTAGTCTGCTCTTGAGTTGACGAGAAACAATGAATTCACCCAAGTTCTTCACACGTTGTAAAATGATGCATCGTGGTGACAATAATGCACTATTTATTGGGCAAAATCATTGATAAATTGGACAAATATCAACCAGTTCCACCATTACTACTCTTTCGTGTGAATAGTGTTCACAATTAGTTGTTTCCCTTGTTTGAATGTTGACTCTTTATCTGAGATGGCGTAGGTAGAATCAACAACGAGCATTCTCTCTGAACAGATTTGAAAATCCTTTTCTCAAGAGATGTGGTACATTAAAAGTATTTGATCAATCCAAAATCTCCATGCAAAAAGCTACGTTACATGTTTGCATTATGGATCCACATGACCAGAGGCTTCTTTTGAACAAAGACAGTTATGTATGCCCATGTGGAACTGACAAGGATATGCGTTAATCTATCACACCACCACATTCTTAGTTGGATCCACCTTATAACTTGTGATACACAAAGAATGAGTGATATGCCACCACATGGATCCAACTTTGCAAGCTGATGCTTGAGGAGAGCTAAGAGAATTGATGGGGTTTAGGACACATATCCAAATTTCTCACAGTGTCGCAACTTCACCAAGGTACATTCTTCAAAAGCATGCGATACCAACTAGAAATCACCACTTGAAGCAACATGGCACATAGTTGGAGTTAACTCACGACCAAGAATCTTTGAAGAGCACAAGCTCACTCTGACATGATGATATATCTTCATTTCGAAGCATCGCAGGTCTTCCCTTTCTTGACAATCAAGAGATTACGATAAGCCTAAAGCATGTGCTTTAATGACAGATCAACATCTGGCACCAACTAAGAATAAGGCAGGGATTATCAGGGGCACTAACGAAATGAATTTAGTTATTTGCATTGCATAGGTGACGATAGCAATATATTATTACCAGGGAAAAGGAGTTGATAATTCGATGATCATAATGGCATAACTTGTAACTTAAAGCAACCAAATAATACAATCAAGTTAATGTCAAAATTAGAATGAAAAGCAACAAAGCCATGAAAGGTTTTTGGGTTTTAAAACTATAGGGCAAACAAAAAACCTTATTGTATATGTAGAAAAAATTCTAAGATCTTAATAAGCTCTAGGTTTTAGTTTGGGATGCATGTTTTAAAAAAAAAAGGGAGAGGATCCAAAAATCTTTGAGAAAGGCAAACCAAGAAAGAAAAAAACAAACAAATCAAAATGAATTCTACAAAAAAATTCATAAAATACATTGTGCATGGGAAAAAGTTGTTTTAAGCAAAATAGAGTTTCAAGAGTTGTCCATGCAATGGCAATTCCTAAATTTTAGATCTCATGTTTTGTACCAAATAAGAATTTTCATCATGAGTATTGTTGATCACAAATGGACAAATCAATAGAGATAAAACTTTTCATGTTTACTTTTGCCATGAACTTTGGTATTCCACATTAACACAAGATCATCAATTTGAAATTTTTTATATAATGTTTTTTAATCAAATAGATATTTGACCTGCTATTGTTGTTTGATATTTATCTTCAATGTTGATCTCCTTGATTCATCAAGTTCAGTCAATTGGTTGATTTTGAAAATCATAGTATCCTCAATATCTTCATCATGATCTTGAATAAAGTGGTAGATTGACAACAAGTTGTTTATGGGCATTCTAGCATCCAATCTGTATACTAGTTCATATGGGGATTTTCTTGTGTAAATCTATCAGCCCACAGTGCCATTTTCAGTTTTGTATCTTGTGATTTTTGGTTTTTTCCTATCATTCACCTTATAATCTCCATCAATCTTTTAATTCTTGACTCAACCTATCCTTTTTCTTGTGGATGATAAGGGGAAGAATATGATAAATTTATCCCATGGTCATCAGAAAAATTAATAATTTTTTTAGACCCTAAACACATTGCATTACATATTACTATCTATTTGTTAAAATAAATAGTGACAACTAGGATCCATTTGAAGCCTCCATTGGAATTTTCAACAATATCTCTAATAAAATAAATACCCCATTGTTGGAAAGGGGTCTCCATAAAGATTATTCTCAAGGGAAATGCTCCATAATACTTTAGGTTGCCTGAATTTTTTTGGCACATGTGACATTTTCTTACCATATTCTATGTACCAGCAAAAAGTGATGGTCATTAGTATCTCAAGCTAAGAATTTTATGAGTGGTTGTTTTGGCTATAGAATGACCTCCACAACTTCCACTATGCATCTCTCTTATTATTTTAGAAGCTTGTTCCTCATCCACACATTTCAACAAGTCTCCATCTATATTTTTCTAGTATAAATCAACTTGCAATATGGCATGCTTAATATATTGCAACTTGAAAGTACTCATTTGCAAGTATTAAACAATGTCCTTATAGCAGGGAGAAGAATGTAATCTACATTCTTTCATTTAGGAATTTTTTCATCTATTACCTGAGGAACTTCCAGATTGGATTTGGTCATGATTTTGGCTAATCCTTGACCTTGACCAAAAAAATGATTTGTATGTCTTTATTGACAATGAAGGAGAATCTCGGAGAATCAGAGACTGGACCTAAAGGACAAAGCATGCAGAATGTTAATGAACCTTGCAAAGCCTATGTAATGGATCACACAGTGGATATGGAGCTACACAAACTTTAGATGGGTTTGCACCCATCCACATCTAATTTTAGACCTTATTCAAGCAATTGGGGCCAATGCACATGTTACACTAACAATTGAACCTGGAACCCAGGGAAGGTCAACGTGAATCATTTCTAGTGTTTGGATGCCTACAATTTTGTCCTCACTTAGGCCTCACTTTGGCATTTTGTCCTCCAAGGCGTAATTGCAACATTGATTCTGCTAACACCACCCATTTACGTCACATTCTCACCACATTTCCAGCTTGACCACCTAATTGGAATCCTAATTTGTAGGACCGGGGCATAACACACCCTGGTCCCAAATCAAGACCAGGACGTACCACGCCCTAGTCCAAAATCAAGACCAAGGCGTATATGCTTTGGGCCTCCTAATCTAGCCCCAAATTGGCTCCTCTTAACGATCACCTAGTGTGAGAGGGAAATTAGATCTCATGTTTTCTTCGAAATTTAATTTGATTTTTGACAAGCATGTATAAAAGATCTACCCCTCTTTTTAAACCTAACAAATTCAAAATCAAGATCTACACTCAAGCAAATTCAAGTGAGAAAGGAATCAATCTTCTATCAAGCATTGGAGATGACATTCATGTTCTATGTTTTATGAAGACAATCTACATGAAACCCTAATTCCTTTGTGGAGACAAAAGGTACATCATTAGTGTTTCATTCACTCTCATTCTTTCCCTCAAAAGGAAAGTATTTTACTATGTTGTCTTTCATTTACATTTTCATTTCAATTTTATGGTTAATTCAAAAATTGGGGTTTGACCTAAGGCAGACTCCTATTCCCAATAATTTCCCCCTTTTTTTGTGTGCAGAAAATAGTTACAAAGTTGTGTTCAGGAGGACCGATAGGATTCATAGAGGCGAACAGGTTTAGCTTTCGACAACGAGAAATTTAGAGGACCATGGAAAATTTATACTACCTAGTCTCAAAAAATCAAGCAAAACTTCTTGGAATAGATCTGAATCATCTTCTTCTGCTTAGATCGAGGTTGGTAGCTCTGTATGACATTTGTAGCTCATTGCTTCTATCAAATTGCTTCAATAGTTCACTATCTTGCCCTAATCTTCAATAATTCAATTCAATTCAATTCAATTCAAGGGGGATAGAGCCCTATCAAAGGAGACTAGAATCTGATCAAAATCTTAATTTAATGGTTTTATTATTTTAATTTAACCCTAACCCTAATTTTACACCATCTACATTTTGGCAAACTCGACTTCTTGCACCTTAATTTCTAATTTGTGGTCTTAGATCTGATTGTTTATACATTTTAAATTTTAAATTTGCACTCATAGATCTCATTTTCAATTAAATTAGATAAATTTAGAGGTCAAATTCACAAAAACCCTAATTTATAATTCTAAAATTCACTTGCAGGTTGCATAATTTTTCAAGTTTATTTTCAGATCTGATCTTTATAACATGCTATGTTATGATTTAGAAGTATTTATCTTTCAAATTCACAAATCAATGTGCTTAATTAATTGGTTAATCAATCACTTTTACAAAAATTTGCATTGCTCAATCACAATTTTTAATTTGTGCATTCAAATTTCCCTCCTTTGTGCATGAGTTTTGTTGTCATTAATCCTACCTACAATATTCTCATGAGAAGAAGTTGTAGAATTAAGGTTTAATTACTAAGGATATGGAGCATAATTTGGATAACTTATTTCATGAGAATGTCGGTGCTTCCTCTAATCCAACAAATGATGTAATTTATCCCATTCTCTTCATAATTCGCATGATGAGGATGAAACACTAACTAGGGTTACCGTTGCCCAATTGGAGAAGATTGACAATGAATTTAAAAATCTGAAACAATGGATGAGTCAAAAATACCCGGAAAGTGAGGCAATCCCATTGATTGAAGGATTAAAAAGAATGGTGCAAAGTGATAAAATTGGTGTTGATTTGTTGCGTGGTCTTGCTCATATTGTTGACACTAATATCATGCCTATTAAAAGTTGTGTTGAAGTCCTTGGTTATTCTCAACCCACTAGTCAAGCCAAGCATTCTATTCCTATGCCTATATCCTTGACTACTGTCCCTACATTTACATCTTTTATCGTGACTACTTCCACACAAAATGTTAATCCTACACATGTTAGTCATGGGGGCAATCTCGTTAATCAATATTCTTATACCCCTCCTTCTGTGAGTCTTCCATTTGTATCTCAATCATCTCATATACCCACATATCATAGTGTTCCACCTCCTTACTCTCAACCTCCACCTACATACAACAATTTTGCTCCTCCATCACAATTCAATATGTCCAATTTCAATCCATCCACCAAAGAAACCATTAACAACCTTGCCCAAACTGTTACATCCCTACAAGAACAATTGGCTTCCATTACCCAATCCAAGTTTAATGTGTCCACATATGATGTAGCGAGCCCATTATCCAATGACATTGTCTATGTTGTCCCTCCTAAGTATATGGAAGTCCCTCAATTAGAGTTGTACAATGGAAAAGGAAACCCCTTGACTCATGTGAAAGTATCTCAAACTTTGTGTAGTGACTTTTCTCATGACCAAAGACTTAATTGTTTACTTGAACCTCTAGGGATAAAGCTTTGCAATGGTATTTTTCTTTGTCTCCTTATTCTATTACATCATTTCAACCATTAGCTAATTCTTTCATTCAACAATTTCACAATAATATTGGTCCTAAATTTACTTTGACTGATTTGATTTATTATAAACAAGGAGTTAAAGAGAAAGTGACTGATTTTATTGGTAGATATAAACATTTGTATTCTCAAATTGCTTATCCTATGCCTAATCAAGATGCTCAAAGAATTTTTATTGCTAATTTACAAAAAGACATTAGGGATAAGCTTCTATTTTATGAGTTTACTTCATTCATACAATTGTGTGCAATGCTTCATAATTATTAGCTTCAAGCGAGTCGATTTGAATCATCTCCTTCAATGGCTCCGGTTGATAAGAATGAGAGTGATCAACAATATTTTGTGAAGTTTAAACAAAACAAAGGATACCTCAAGATAAATGACAACATCAATACTCAAGTGGCAACCATGATATCAGGTGTGGCCCCTTTATCCAAATACTTTAGAAATTAATTTACACCTCTTTATGAGTCTTTGCATAGTATAAAGTCAATATTGATAAATAATAATATGTTGAAACTTCCTCCCATCAAGCCAATTGATACCTCCAAACCTTTACCATCTTACCATGATCCCAAAGGCATTTTCCAATATCATCTTTAACCCAGTCATGATACTGAGAATTTTTATACTTTAAGGAGTAAGATTCAAGACGATTGATAATAATACCATATCTATAGCCGGTGTGAATGACAGGAAATAAATTCATATCTCCTCCTAATCAAAATATCCAGATCTTCACCAATCCTTTGCCTTCCCACTCTACTAATGTTGTTGAGTCTAAGCCTCTTGCCTTTTCTCCCAATCACCTTAGTATTGAATCTAATAATTTTGTGCATCTTGTTGACAAACCTACACCTTCTAAGGACCTATTCATTACCTTTGATCCTAGTGAGACTATTGTTGCACCTGATGGCCCATTATATATCATTTCAAAGATCAAAGACAAAATCTCATGAGGAGTTCTCATTGATCCACAATGTATGGTGAATATGATCACAGAAGAATATCTTTACATTTTACAGTTGTATTAAGTAACATATGATACATCTGATGTTATAGTTTATATGTATGATGGTTTCTCTTTCCCTACTATTGGCTCTATTACTCTCCCCATTGAGGTATGATGTGACAATTGATATCATTCCTACATTGGATCAATTTCGTGTGAAGTTGGGACATCCTTAGCTCTCTTCCATGAAAGCGATCCCTTCTACTATTCATAAATTTTGAAATTTCCTCATAATGGCACTATCATAACAATTAATCATAGCATGTACCAACCCATAGTGAAGCATGGTAATTTCGCCCTTTATTAATTTTGGCCTAAACAACTTGAGTCTCTTATGCCTTGAAGCGATGCTCTCCTTCTATCTTATCAAAAGTGGAAGATGAGATGATCATATCCTTGAGTAAGCCTAGAGATCCTAGGCCTATTTCTCATCCTCATGATGGACCTAGTATCCCTCCCACACCTATTCCTCTTATATATTTCGTAGTCCCACCTCCTACGTCTTACAAAGAAAAAGGTTTGGCATATTCTTTGTCTCAACCTAATGTGCCTTCTCTCATTCCTCCTCCTTCAAAGGAAGAAACAAAGCCTATGTCTATTGAGCCTCAACCTTCACAACCCTCGGCTAAAACTAAAAGAAATAGTTGTGTGAGAGAGCGCCAATGAAGACGTCGTGCTAAGGCTAGTGAACTTGCTTCTCAAACTATTTCCTACCCGGAGACATCAAATGTTGACTTGGTCTCCTTTGTCCAACCTTTGCCTAACCCTAGGGAGGAAGTTCGACCTAAATCACCAAGATTTAAAATGCTTAAGAAAAATGATGGTTCATGCTCTTTTCGTGTTAGAGATCTTATTTTTATTAATCTAGATGATGATGTTGTTCATGCTAACAATGTTGATTCAAACTATTCTAATGATATGTATGAGCTTGTTGACGTTAATAATGATCTATCTTCACATTTTTCAAAAGCATTAACCCTAGCTCCTAGTGACAAACAAAGTGAATCATCATTATAGAATGATACTTGTTTAGAACTTGTAGTAGGTCTATCTACTGTGCTCGAAGTTTCTCCTCTTACATCTTGTCCACCTTCAAAATAATGTTCAACAAGATTAGGAGGTGGATGATTTGCTTGGTTAGATTCATTCATGTTGTAGATCCTCTCTTGTTTGTTTGTGATGTGTTTCCCACGTGATGTGTTCTTGTGTTATGTTGGGTTCTCTTTGGATGACCCTTTTTACTCCATTAGTACAAGGTAATGAAGAGGTTGAATCTATTGTGACATTCTTCTATTTGTATCTAAATTCTTCTATTTGTTGTCCCTTGTGTTGTCTACTTGCAAACGATGCAAAGTGTTGAGATCTCTTTTGGTCTCTTCCATGTTTACTCAAAAGACACATGCTCCCTTCTTCCATTGTTCTTGTGGTTCCACTACCTTTGGGAGATGAAGTCAATTCAATGAAAATATCCTTGATATACATTATTTACCATGAGAGCATAATGACCCCAGATTTAGTGGATCCCTTATGTGTTTTATGTTTTGTGATCATTATCCTTTGATTTGTCCTTTCTTGGGGGCATCTCATTGTGGTAACATGTTTGTCTTTTGGATGCATGCTACCTTAAAGCAATTTCTCTGAGTAAGACATATGAAATCACTTTAACATAGGGGCATACACTCCACTCAATGTTACACTTTATGCACACATCATGACATGTTTCGATACTCGTTACTTTGCAAACTAATCCTTTTTCTCTAAAATTTGGTATTTTTCTTTTTCATGACTCATAATAAGAAAACCTTACTAGGCTAGCAGTCATGTTCTCTCTCTTTCCTCTTTCTTATGATATTCCTTTTATCTTAATATTGGATTAGTAAGATCCTAAAGTCCCTGGGGGCTTAATGTGTCTTGTCTCTTTGATATTTTGATGAAAGCTTTCAATACAAACCTTTGTACTTTGTCGTGAGTATGCTTAGTCTCATACTCTTGCTAAAGTGGAGGCTAAATGTAGCATCCTAAATTGTACTCACCTACAATTTTGTCCTCACTTAGGCCTTACTTTGGTATTTCATCCTCCAAGGCCTGATTGTAGCACTAATTCTGCTCACACCACCCATTTACCTCACATTCTCACCATGTTTCCAGCTTGACCCCCTGATTGGAGTCCTGATTTATAGGACCAGGGTGTATTGTGCCTTGGTCCCAAATTAGGACTAGAACGTACCATGTGTTGATCCAAAATAAGGACCAAGGCATATACACCTTGGGCCTCCTAATCTGGCCCCAAATTGGCCCCTCTTAATGGTCACCTAGTGAGAGCAATAAATTAGATCTCGTGTCAACTTAGGTCAAAAATTTAAATTTATTTTTGACAAGCAAGTATAAAAGGAGATCTACCTCTCTCATTTTAAACCTAACAAATTCAAAACCAAGATCTACACTCTAGAAAATTCAAGTGGGCAAGCAATTAGTCTTCTATCAAGCTTTGGAGGAGAAGTGAAGTCAAGATTCAAGCATTGGAGATGATATTCATGTTCTGTGTTTTATTAAGACAATCTACATGAAATCCTAATTCCTTTATGGAGACAACCAAAACTTTATTAAAGGTATATCATTAGTGTTTCATTCATTCTCATCCTTTCCCTCAAAAGGAAAGTATTTTACTGTAGCCTTTCATTTACATTTTCAATTCAATTTCATGGTTAATCCAAAACTAAGGTTTGACTTAAGGCAAACCCCTATTTCCAACAATTTCCCCCCTCTTTCTGTGTGCAAGAAATAGGTACAAAGCTACATTTAGGAGGATAGACATGATTCATAGAGACGAACATGTTTAGCTTTCTACCACAAGAAATTCGGAGGACCATGGCGAATTGATACTACTTGGTCCCAAAAAATAAGGCCAAACTTCTGAGAACATATCCAAATCATCTTGTTTTGGGAACTGGTGGCTCCATACGACATCTGTATCTCATTGTTTCTATCAAATTGCTTTAATAGTTCACTATCTTGCCCTAATATTCAACAATTCAATTCAAGGAGGATAGAGCCCTATCAAAGGAGCCTAAAATCTTATCAAAATTCTGGTCTATCAAGGCTAGATCTATTAGATTCCTCTCCTCCTTAATCTAAAGGTGAATTAGGTCATTTAGTGGTTTTATTATCTTAATTTAACCCTAACCTTAATTTTACACCATCTACAAGACCTGATATATATACACTTTAAGACTCTTGAGAGATGATCATTATTAATTAGGGAGTAGTAGTTAGGGGAAGGTACATCTAGAAGACTTCTATTTTGTTATGGAAGTGGAAGTAGAAATATAGAAAATTAAATATTGCACCACAAATTAGATGTAAACAAATAATGAAGAAAATAGATGGAATAATTGTTACCCAATTTAAGTCTTAAGTTTAAATTGGTCACCTAAAGTCTGCATTTTTATTATAAGATACATTTGGTCATATTTTTAGGATGGTTGTGAGTCAAATTGAAGATATTAGTCAAGGTTTCATTCTTATAAGCATGTTGTGAAGATGTCTAAGGAGGTCTAAAGTTTCATGGTGCTTCTTGGGTTCCATATGAGGTTGTGATTTTAGCTTGCAATTAGATTATTATTTATAGGGGGTGTTATTGTTTGGGAAACTATGATAGAAAGTTTAATTTCATTGTTGTTCTAGAAAAAATTTGGGTTTCAAGTTTCACACAGTATTCTTTTGGGAGGCAAACCTAAGTTGTTTCTGATTTCCCAAACTCAACTTCAGCCCATGACCCTAGGAGGAAAGTTTGAGTTTTGACTGCAATAAAACCCTAGTTCCTCTTTTCAGCTCTCCAATGTCCACCAAAGATGATGAGTTTCATTCAAAGATAACAACAAGAAAACAAGACATAACAATATAAACAGAGAGCACGTGGAATGAGACTCCAAGAAAAGAGAAGAAGTTGTTGCACATTTTAAATAAAATGAACTTAATCTTATCTGTGCAAGTTGTCACACACCCTTTGATGCTCATGCTCTAACAGGTTCTCCTCCATATGCCTTTGATTTTTGTTAGTAGATCATGTTCTTTTTGGATCACTATTCTCATGGGTTGATGTTGATTGTAAACCCTTTAGATATCCTCTCAAGATTGTTTTGATAGAATACATCAAAGAAAAAGTGTGTAATAAGAAGAGTGTTTGTTATCGATGTGACCTTGTAATGTTTTCTTTAAATCTTGAAGGGTTTTTTTAGTCTGAGTCTTGCTACTAATCCATTACTTTTACTAAGCATCATAACATGAGTAGCCTAAGGTATAGGAGAAAACAAAGATCATAATACAGATCTATTGCAAAAGAAAGGATAATAATGATCAAGTGCCTCTTTCATATTCTCTATCATATTTATAGCTTTTGTGATTATCAAAGTAGAGAATCTTCAAGAAATCATAGTGATTTGGTCACTATCAAGAGTATTCAGCACCACTAAAAGCTCATATACAACAGTCGCAGTCATTGTAGAAGCTACAACTCAATATTGCAGGTAGAGGCCAGTGAATAGCAACCCAGTGCTGTCAAAGACATTGAAGATTGAGTGTCAAAATCAGACGAATATGAATAAAGTCAGAGAACAGTGATAAGGAATGGTAGATGGAGGATGAGGAAAAGGCAGTGTTCATCATAGCACAAGCCAAGTTTTAATAGTAAGGTGTTATTAAGAATCAGTCATGAGATGAGTTTGAAGAAATGATTTACAATGAAGTTTTGTATCCTTGAAATTTCCAAAGGTAAAGACAAAGTTGAAATGACCAAGGAGTTCAATAGTGACAGCATAAGGAGCCTCAAACCCAGAAACAATATTCTCAATTAAGCAGAGATAGGCGTAGTCATCATAGTGGTCATGATCCCGTAAGAGATGTAGTCCTTTCACATGGAATTCAAGGCACTTGATAGAAAATTCTTAAAAGTGTGTGTTGCAGATACATTTGTTCCAGTCAAGAAGATCATGGTCAAACAGAGCTCCATGATAGCCCTTTGAGATTCTAGATGAGCTTCAAAGAAAAATACAGTCCAAAGGATTGTACAGAAGACATCTACCAAATCACAACAGTGAATGATGATATCAAAATGAGGATAATGGCAGCCATGAGAACCTAGCACAACCTCAAAGAAGTTAGAATCAGACCAAATCTTCCTTATGGCAGTCCTCTATCGCAGAGAACTTGTAGCACAACCAATAATATACACATGTAATTCATTGTTTTAGTAGTGAAATAAAAGACAATATTAAGGCCAAAAGGACAGTGAACTATTTATTTACCAAGAGCATGATCTAGCATCAAATATCTAACAAATATCATACAAAGGATTTGGTCCAAATACAACAATACCAGTGCCTAAAGGTTTGATTACAATCATCATAAAAGCTAGCCGCACCCTTGGTAATTCATCCAATTCATGTTTCAAAAGGTAGTCATTTTTAGAAGAGACAACGTTCATCACTCCAAAATCATATTTAATAGCAAAATATGGCAATATTAGAAGGAAATCATCATATTTTGTTGAAACTCTTTGACAACCTTATGGATCTATGGTCATAACAGGACAGTGATAAGGATTGGCAGCTATAGTCACAGGCATTAGAGAAGATTTGAAGCTTTAAATATCCACTAGCAGTGCACAAAGAGAAAGGAATAGCTACATGCTTATAAAATTGCATACCCTAGGATAATGTGCACATTGACAATTATATAAAGAAGAAGTCAATAACGCAGTGATTTGCATTCATTGTTATGAAAAGAAAAGACCACGTTACAGTGACTATCATGAGCTAAATGTAGCAGACACCTAGGGTCCCGAGATAAAGGAGTAACAAATATAGCCTTGGGAGGTTTCAAGATCACCATCAAGGTAATCATTAGCTGACAGAGCAATGATGGACAGTAAAGATAGGTCTTGGACAGTGATTAGACTATAAGAATGGATACCAGTCATGAAAGCTTCAAAAGAAAACACAATCACTGTTGTGGAAAAATACCATTCTTAGAGTTGCATTCAATGAAAGAGTGTCAAAAGGCCAATAAGAAGCAGATATGTTCTTATAACTGTCATATCACAAAATAATGATAAGGTTTTGAGACCTATGCACAACCTTTTGACAGGCTTGGGAGAGTAGTAAGCTCAGAATATAAAAGCATATATGAAAAGGACAGCCTATAAAGAAGTCACAATACCATGGATGTTTAAAACCTATGACTCTCAGTTCATGAACATAGTATTCCTTTAGCAAATATAGAAAATGATAGTAAAGTAAAAGCATAAGTAAAGGGCATATGGTTGTATTAGATCAAAACAGAGAGATATAGTGATCAACAAAAAGACAGTGACTTGGATAAAAGATAGTCATCTATGAGTAGTTGAGAATACAAATAAAAGAAAGTATGACAACCATGTCAGCCTTTGATCATTGTTGGTAATATGTTCTTAAGCTATTGTGCAGTAATAAAAACATAGTGACTAGCAAAACACAAAAAGATCGTATTATAAGCAGACTGACATAGCATGAGAAGATAGGAGATGTGATTGGTTATAGGTATAAGATGAGAGCCTCACAGTCAAATATAGTCTCAGAATGTATAAGGGAAGGGGGTTATAATGGATATTTATGAGTTAGAACAAGATAGGAATCAATGATGAATCAACACACAAAGCCATCAATAAGAATGTAGTCCTCTAGGTCTCAGAGTAGCCTACAGTTAATGATAACTCAATGATGAACGGATAGTACCAAACCGGTACTGACAGGGGGGGGGTGAATCAGTACAAACAAAAACACAATCCTAAACCGGTTTGTCAACAGACACTGACCTTTGGCAGACAAACAATAACTCCGGTCTTAAACAGAGTACAATCGGCAAAACCCAGAATAACTGAGATAAGCATAAACCGGTTAACACTTATCTTTTCATACAATCTAATACTTCATTTCCTTTTCACTCTGGTGCATGAACAGGTAATCTATCATCAAAGATATATAAATAGCTAGATCAACATGATTTACCTTCAGACACAAATCACTTAAACCATCACATGAATAACACCACACATGACACACAGATTTTTCACGTGGAAACCCAACTAGGAAAAACCACAGTGGGGATGAATACCCACAAGTTGTTTTTGAACTCTTTAGAAGTCTGCTCTGTTAGGAGTCTTGTCTAGTTAAAGACTGATACAATAGGTTCTGTTAGGAACTGGTCCTGTTAGGGATCACCCAGTTAAGGGATGGCTAGAATACCCGGTTAAGGGTTAAACCCTGTTAAAGGTTACCTTGTTAGAGGATTTCAAGAACTCAATGGTTTTGAGTCACCCTGTTAAAGGATTTACAGTAAGTCGATTAAAGCTACCTTGTTAAGGGATTTCCCAACTGTTGAAGTGGTTAGAGATCAATAGGTATTACAATGATCTGGTAACAGCACTCAATGCCAATGCAGATCCGCTTTAGCTCCTCTTCACCTTCTGCACTTACACTCTGCAGGTAACACTTCTCTCCTCTGGTCTGGCAAGAATCACGTATCTCTTCTCTTGGATACACACACACAAATTTTGCCAACAACCTCAGAAAGAAACACAACATCGACCTTATAGGAAACAGATAGGTCAGTAGCATAAACCCTAAACCTGTTAGGTTAAGCAATTCAAACTGTTCAATCCTGGTCGTTGAGCATATTGCATTAAATGCAATAGTCTTGAACCAATCTCAAGACGTTCTCCATCGTTCATTTTCCACCGATTTCATGGCGGCTGATAACCCATCACGTGTTTTCACCATTTACAGACTTCGCACATTCCCGAGGTAGATAGGAACAATCTCCTTCATGCAAGATCCTTCACGCACACAAGGCTAACATGGAAACATGATCTGTTCTTCGTTACAATGCTAACTCATCACACAAAGTCACCGGTTGAGTCACACAGGCTTGAAGTACTTCAACCGGAAACCCTGAAGTTGAGACTACCAACCGGTAGTCATACAAAGCTTCCATGTACCGGTTCCCATTACCAAATGTCGGTTCACCTTGAACAAACACACTGCTTCACTTTGGAACATATACCAGTTCAAAATGTTATACCGGTTCTCTCTTCTTTAGCATATTGACATCAATGACAACATACAATGTCATCATGTAATCATACTGGTTCACATAATGCCAACAATCTCCCCCTTTGGCATTGATGGTAATATACAAAGATATCTCTTTGCTTCACTTCTTCTCCCCCAATTTCTACAGGTATCTCTCCGCTTCACTTCTTTCTTCTTCTCCCCCTTTGACAACAATGCCAAAGTGGAGGCACAAGCTTCCCTGTTCCATTATGTTGCTCCCCCTGAGGAGTAGCATCCTTCAACACATCAATCCTGAAGAAAAATTTGACTATGCAATACTTGACTGATGTGGAGCATATACCTTTAGTTTATCTCCTGAAGGGGCAGCACCCCTAATTCACCTCTTAAGTACATAAATATAGCCTTTGGGAGAGGCTTGGTGAATATGTCTGCTAATTGCTCCTTACTAGAAACATGTTCCATCACAATCTCTTTGTTCTGAACCTTTTCCCTCAAGAAATGATACTTAAGCTCAAAGTGCTTGGTTCTAGAATGTAAAACCGGATTCTTGGAGATGTTAATTGCACTACTATAGTCACAAAATATTTACCGGTTCAGATATAGGAACTTTGAAGCCATTTAATACATGCTTCCTTCAAATTGTCTGAGTGCAGTTCATGAAAGATGCAACATACTCTGCTTCCGTTGTAGACTGAGAGATACAAATCTGCTTCTTACTCATCCATGAGACTAGTCTACCACCGAGAAAGAATGCACCACCGGTTGTTCTCTTTCAGTCATCCATATTACCTGCCCAATCAACATCTATGAATACTTTCAAGTTGAAATCCTTGCTATATGGATACCACAATCCATAATCAATCATTCCCTTTAGATTCCTAAGAATCCGCTTGACTACAACCAAGTGGTATTCTCTTGGACTTTTCTGGAACCTTGAAGTAATGCCAACTGCATGTGCAATATTTGGTATGTTATGCACTACATAATGCAACTTACCAATCATTGATCGGTATTCCTTCTCATTAACCAATGCTGAGTCATCCTCTTTGGATAGTTTACAACTGATCACCATCGGTGTACCAACTGGTTTGCTATCTTCCATGCCAAAGGTCTTCAACACCTCTTTGACATACTTGGACTGAGTGATAAAGATTCCATCTTTCATCTGCTAAATCTATAGTCCAATGAAGAACTTAATCTCCCCTATGAGTGACATCTCAAACTCTTTCTTCATCTCATCTACAAACTCATGACTCATCTTGTCATCTCCACCAAAGATAATGTCATCAACAAATACCTCACAGATTAGGATCTGATCTCCTTCAGACTTCAAGTAGATATTGCTATCTTCGCTTGTTCTCTCAAATCCAATCTTCACAAGATGGGAGTGCAGGCGTTCATACCATGCTCTAGGTGCCTGCTTTAGACCATATAAGGCTTTATGTAGCCTACACACTATGTCACTGTCTTCAGATAGGGCAAACCCATCTGGTTGCTCTATATACACCTCCTCTTTAAGCACACCATTTAAGAATGCAGATTTTACATCCATTTGATATACTTTGAATCCTTTAAAAGCTGCATATGCAAGAAGCATACGAACTCCTTCCAATCTGGATACAGGAGCAAAGGTTTCTCCATAGTCTTCTCCTTCTTCTTGGGCATATCCTTTACACACCAGTCTAGCTTTGTTTCTAATCATTGTGCCATCCTCATTCAGCTTATTTCTGAAAACCCATTTGGTACCGATGACATTTTTATGCTCCGGTTTGGGTACCAAAGACCATGTACCATTTCTCTCTATCTGGTCAACTTCCTCTTCCATTGCTTTGAACCAGTCTTCATCTTTATGTGCCTCTTTGAATGATTTAGGCTCAAATTCAGAGATCATACATGAGTTTTCTCTGACCTTTCTTCTTGTAAGGATTCCTACATCCTTATCTCCTATGATCTGCTTAGGATCATGATTCAGCTTGACATACCAAGGAATGGTCTTAATAGATTCCTCTTGCTTTTCTTCTTCATCCTCATCTCCATCAGTATTAGCATCTATATCTACCGGTGTAGGAACATTGTTACTGGAACTTGGTTGACTGGCAACCGGTTCCCAGAAGGTTACAACCGGTTCATTTACCGCTTTCTCACTGTCGGTTTCCTCAGTTTTCTCAGAGGTTTCATCAACTCTTACATTGATGCTTTCCATAATTCTCTAAGTCCTATTATTGAAACACTTGAGAGCTTTGCTCTTGGTGGAATACCCTAGGAATATTCCCTCATCACAATTCGCATCAAATTTGATCTGGTGTTCACTCCTCTTGATGTAACATTTTCTACCAAACACTCTAAAGTAGCTAACCACGGGTGTCTTACCGGTCCAATACTCATAAGGAGTTTTATCCTTACCTTTCTTGATGAGTACCCGGTTCATTGTGTAGACTGTAGTGCTCACTGCTTCTCTCCAAAAGGTGTGAGCAACCTTTCCTTGAATCAACATTGTTCTTGCTACTTCAACCACAGTCTGATTATTCCTCTCTGCTAGGCCATTCTGCTATGGAGTATGGGGGGCAGACAGTTGCCTCTTGATGCCATGTTCTTCACAGTACTTGTTGAGTTCACCGGAAGTGAATTCCCCTCCTTGATCAGTTCTCAGGCACTTGATCCTTTTACCGCTTTCCTTCTCCACTAATGCTCTGAAAGCTTTGAACTTTACAAAAGCTTCAAACTTATCTTTCAAGAATGTGACCCACATCATTCTTGAGTAGTCATCAGTGAGAATCATGAAGTACCTCTTACCTTGCACACTCCTAGTTTTCATAGGACCACACAAATCAGTATGCACAAGATCAAGCAAATTGTCAGCAGTGAAAGTTTTACCTTTAAAGGTTGAGGAAGACATTTTCCCCAGTTGACACTCTCTGCACAAGGTATTTTCCAGTTTCCTCAGCATCGGCAACCCTCTAACTACCTTGATCTTACTAGCCTTCACAATGTTATCAAAGTTTACATGGTAGAGTCTCCTATGCCATATCCAGCTATCATCAAATTTAGCCACAAGATATGTACTTATATTTGCATTCAGTTGAAATAGGTTACCTTTGGTCTGCATACCAGTGGCCACCAATTCACCATTCTTTCCTTTGATTCTGCACACTCCATTCTTGAATTCCAGAGTGAGACCACTATCATTCAGTTGGGCAACACTCAGAAGGTTGTGTCTGAGACCATCAACCCAATACACATTGTCAGCACTACTCTTTCCATTCAAAGAGATGGACCTTCTGCCTTTGACCATACATAGTGCATCATTACCAAAGCGAACCACACCACAATCATACTCTTCCAAGGATGGAAACTTGCTCTGGTCACCAGTCATATGGTGAGAACAGCCACTGTCAATAATCCACTCATTGGAATTATCAAAGCGGGAGACAAGAGCCTTCTTGTCTGACACATCTTCCTTGATAGCAACAAACACAATATCTTCATTTTCTTCATCTTCTAACTCCTCATCTGTGACACCTTCATCAACTGCCACAAAACAGTTTCTCTGGTTTCCTCCTTTGAATTTCTTGAACCTTTCCGGTTTGTCCTTGTTGTCACCATTAGGACAGTTTACAGCAATATGTCCTATCTGGTTACAAGAAAAGCATTTCAAAGGGAGCTTACCTCTATATTTATTGGTTCCTTTAGGAAGTTTCCTGGCAAGAAGAGCTTCAAATGCCATCAGAATCTCCTCATCATCCATTTCTCTGCTCTGTCTTGGTTCACCACTAGTGCTAGCTTCTTTTCCTTTTCTGGATGGTACAGTAGAAGCTTTAAAAGTTGATTCAGTCTTTTGAACACTGCCATCAAAACTATTTAGCTCATAGGCTATCGACTTTGCAAAGATGGAGTCTAGGGATGCCTTAGTCTTGTCTATTGATCTCAACTCCTGAATAGCAGCAACCCTTATTGCATAGACCGGTAATAAGGATCTCAGAACTTTGCTTACCACAGTGGAATCTTCCATTTTACCACCTGCACTCTTGATATCTTCGACAACAGTTTTGATTCTTATTCCATACTATTGAATGGTCTCACCTTCAACCATCTGCATGTCTTCAAACTTCCCTCTAAGGCTTTCTTCCTTAGCTTTTTTTACATGCTCATCACCGTCATAGATATTTTCAAGAGTATCCCATACTTATTTGGGATTTACTTTATCTTGGACATCAATAAACTCAATGTCAGATAAACTACTAATTAGGGCATCCATGACTTGCCCATTCTCCTGCATCTCTCTCTTTTGGTCATCGGTGAGAGTACCGGTAGGGGCAACATAAGCATTCTCAACATAGCTCCAGTGTTGAGCACCCATGCTTCTGATGTATATCTTCATTCTGTCTTTCCATATACTGAAATTATCTACGTTGAACTTTGGACCTTCCCTCTTCATCATTAGATTGGGATCTTTTCCTCAAGCGGTTAAACTTATAACACAGAGGACCTGGAGGACGCTCCGATACCAATTGATAACTCAATGATGAATGGATAGTACCAAACTGGTACTGAGAGGGGGAGGTGAATCAGTACAGACAAAAACACAATCCGAAACCGGTTTGTCAGTAGACACTGACCTTTGGCAGACAAATAGTAACATCGGTCTTAAACAGAGTACAACTGGCAAAACCCAGAATAATTGAGACAAGCATAAACTGGTTGACACTTATCTTTTCATACATTCTAATACTTCATTTCCATTTCACCCTAGTGCATGAATAGGTAATCTATCATCAAAGATATATAAATAGCTAGATCAACATGATTTACCTTCAAACACAAATCACTTAAACCATCACATGAATAACACCACACATGACACACAGATTTTTCACGTGGAAACCCAATTGGGAAAAACCATGGTGGGGATGAATACCCACAAGTTGTTTTTGAACTCTTTAGAAGTCCAATCTGTTAGGAGCCTTGTCCAGTTAAAGACTGATACAATAGGTTATGTTAGGAACTGATCCTATTAGGGATCACCCGGTTAAGGGATGGCTAGAATACCTGGTTAACGGTTAAACCCTGTTAAAGGTTACCTTGTTAGAGGATTTCAAGAACTCAATTATTTTGAGTCACCCTGTTAAAGGATTTACAGTAAGTCGGTTAAAACTACTCTGTTAAGGGATTTCCCAACTGTTGAAGTGGTTAGAGATCAATAGGTATTACAATGATCTGGTAACAACACTCAATGCCAATGCAGATCCGCTTTAGCTCCTCTTCACCTTCTGCACTTACACTTTGTAGGTATCACTTCTCTCCTCTGGTCTGGCAAGAATCACGTATATCTTCTCTTGGATACACACATACAACTTTTTCCAACAACCTCAGAAAGAAACACAACATCGACCTTATAGGAAACAGATAGGTCGGTAGCATAAACCCTAAACCCTAAACCTATTAGGTTAAGCAATTCAAACGGTTCAATCCTAGCTGTTGAGCATATTGCATTAAATGCAACAGTCTTGAACCAATCTCAAGATGTTCTCCATCATTCGTTTTCCACTAATTTCATGGCAGCTGATAACCCATCACGCGTTTTCACCATTTACAGACTTCGCACATTCCCAAGGTAGATAGGAACAATCTTCTCCATGCAAGATCCTTCACGTGTACAAGGCTGACATGGCAACACGATCTGTTCTTTGTTACAATACTAACTCATCACACAAAGTCACCAGTTGAGTCACACAGGCTTGAAGTACTTGAACCGGAAACCCTGAAGTTGAGACTACCAACCGGTAGTCATACAAAGCTTCCATGTACCGGTTCCCATAACCACATGTTGGTTCACCTTGAACAAACACATCGCTTCACTTTGGCACATATACTGGTTCACAATGTTATATCGGTTCTCTCTTCTTCAACATATTGACATCAATAACAACATACAATGTCATCATGTCCTCATATCGGTTCACATAATGCCAACAGTTAATACATGCAGAGGCACCATTATAGTGAAAATAATAGCAATATCTTGTCATTTCGTAATGCTCCCTATCAATATCAAACTTCTCAGTATAAAGAGCATTGTCTTAAAACCCTGAGGTATGTCTTATAGCCCTCTTATTGTAGTCCATTGTTAAGTTCAATAAGGCATGAACATCCCAAAGATCAGTCACAGAGACAGTCCAAGAGATAATCAATAATGCAGACTCAAAATGTAGTTAGGGTAGATCTAAAAGGCATGAAGAGTAAAGGAGAAGGTCTTAGCAGCATTCATAGTTTGTAGGGTTCAAGAAGCATTCACAACAACATGATGCAGACATACAAAGAGGTAGCCACTGTCAAAGGAAAGGTTTGAGTATTCAATGTAATCTTAACAGTGAAGAGATCATTGCCAAAACCATTCTTAGGCAACTAGAGCAACATTCACTTGCAAGGAAAATCTTTTAGTATCAATGGGCTTGAAGGTCATCATCAAAGGAGGAGGATACAAGTGATAAGGATTTATTGTCATGTGGGAATCATAGGTCTTACTGTCATGAACAAGATTTGAATTTCAAATTCAAACTTGTCATTAATGCGTCCAAATTCAAATTTCAAAATGTGTCAATAGGGGTGTCCAAAGACAAAATCCCACCTTTTGGGGGGATTTGGAGGCCAAATCAGCAGTCCTACCCCTAATTTGAAGACCCTAGGGGGTGAGTCATCTTCCAAAGGGTATTTTGGAAGCAAATCAACTCTAAATCTGCATTTTCAACCCTAATTTTGAGGAGTTTTCAAGTTAGCTTGCCCAGCACAAACTGATTTTCAAATTCATGATCAATTAGTCACCTGATTTCAAAGAAGGAGCAGCCAACACACTTAACAAGCCAGCTGAGTTAGCAGGTGAGAGGGAGCCAATATTTTGAAATTCAAAATTCAGGAACAACTCTAATAAAAAGACATTTTCTCATTCATTTGTAAGGAGTTCTTGCCATTCTCTGTATGAACAATAGTGAAATAGGCCTTGTAACTCAAATCTTTTGAGTTCTTTCTGTATACACATAAAAATGGCTATGACCGATTAAATAAATATTGTATCTTTATTTAATATTTATTCTTCTATTAAATAGTTAATTTGAAAAGATTAATTTATTTAATTCATTTCATGTCCTTCTATTAATTAATTTAATTAAAATATTTTATTAACTAATTAATTTATCATTTTCCTCTAATCAATTAATTAAATATCTAATATTTAATTATTCCTCTAATCAATCAATTAAATATATAATAGTTAATGGTTATTCTTTTATCCTATAGTCTCAAATATTAAATAATTTCTTAATTATTCAATTCCTTTTCCAACTCATCCTTCCATCTCCACTTCATCTTTCCTTTGCCAACTCATCCATCATGTGGCTAAATTAATTCAACAAAATTAAAATAAATAAAATATTTATTAGCCACTTATCTTCAACTTCCAACATAATAAAATATTGTGTACGTACACATATTTCCTAACCTTCTTCTATATTTTCTCCAACATCCCTACATCTTAGGAAGGACTTGAGTCCACTTGTCCTCTCATGCCTAAATCTTCTCCAACCATCCCTAGATTCCCTCAGTCGACAACCCAGTCAAGGTGAGACGAGTGACACTTGTCTTCTCCTTCCCCCTTTCTCTCAACCTTCACCTTTGCTCATAACCATCCAAATTTCCAGATCTGATCATGACCGTTGATCTCAAGACACATCATCTTATCCTCTCAAAAGTCTATAAAAGTAGGAGTTTGAGTTGAGAAAGAGTTAGTCTTCAAGTTAAACAATTTGAGAAAACTTATGCATCCGTGAGTTTTTATTTTGAAGCAATTTAGCAATTTAGCATTTCTCACTTAGCATAATCATTTAGCTTTAAATCATTTGCATTGCATATCATAGTACCAGTTAACTATTAGTTATCAGTCCATTCTTCATATGCCATCTTGGAAGCTACCAGTGCTTGTCTGAGAGCAAATCATCTGCAACCAAGAACAGTGGAGTTAGGACACAATGAGACTTAAATCATGAAGGTAAAAATAGTGTTTTTATTTTATATCAATTTCATGTATTTTCATTGGTTGAGTTTGGATTTCCTGTAGCATTTCCTTTGTATTTTGTGAAACTAATATGTTGCAGGTAGTATTCTGATGATGAAATTCAAGTCGACACATTTTGGCACCCACCGTGGGGTTGGAGCCTCGCATATATCTTTCCAATATCTTGTCTAGTTCTTGTAAACATAAGTTTAATGCAATTGTAATCCAAATTCACCCTTGTGTGAATTCTAACAGCGCTTTCATTTAATAAATTAGTGCTTTTGTCTCGCAGGTTAGCGCATTTGACATTTAGGTTAGTGCTTTTGTTTGCAAATCAACGCATTTAATTCTCAGATTAGCGCTTTTGTCTACTAGGTTAACACATGTGTCATTTAGGTTAGCGCTTTTGTCTGTGAATTCTCGCATTTAATCTATAGAGCAGCACTTTTGTATCGCAAGTTCACGCTTTTGTCCTCTAGGTCAGCGCTTTTGAGGTGGAAAACAACGGATTTGCTAGGATATCACTTTTATTTGCAACTAACAAACTTTTTCTGCATGTTCAAATGTCCAAGAACTAAAAATCTCAATTACTAACATATCTGTGTGTAGGATTGTTTTACAGCAAATTTTATGCATTTCCTCACATAGTTAATTAGGAGTTTTATTTTGGAAAGTAACACATCATATCTTGCTCATTTAGCTTAACTAAGGGGACAAATTGATAGCATGCAACTTGCATTTTAAGTGACTTCTTTAAAGTAGTTGAACATATATTGTAGAAGGCTAAAATAAACTTATGTATTTCGTGCTTGATGAAGTAGTAGGTAAGTATGCTCTCACCCTCATACGGTGATCAGAAAACCAGATCAACTCTCTTTTATGTGTGATCTTTAGAGGGCCTACCTTCCCGAGCTGCCTTGAGGGGGCGAGTGAGAGGGGAATGACCCAAAGTGGAAACGGGCTAATACCGAGTCCTTCTGATCCACTCTAAATAAATCGTGTTTGTGATGAAATTCATAAACAACATGTGTTGATAAGTTTATACCGACACTATGTTTCCCCATAAACCCTATGGAGCATAACCTCTATAGGATGGGAACCTTCTGTATTTACAGAGCTAAAAGTGCCGCATGTATGGCCACATGATCGAAATTCGTTACTAAAAGCCACTTGTACCAGTTGCCAAAATCCTTCTAATTATTGGCATAGGAGGTCGGACCTCTGAAGCGGCTCACACACATATGGTTCTTAGTAGAGATATAAAGTTTGTCATGGGGATTTTTCATGGAAACTGGTGCTTGGTTGCCCTAGAGAAGTGAGTGTCGAGGCTGGAGCTAGTGGGATCAAACATCTAAATATCCACTCTGAATAGCATAGCCTCGGGGGAAACCCCATGTGAGATTCAACAATTATTGTCTCAACCTGCCATAGGATTTGTACTTGCTTGTGCATTTTGTTTTTCAAAAATCGTGTCTTCTATGTCTAAAACGTGCTCAAAATGGTCAAAAATTGAAGAAAATCATCATCCAAAAATGAGCAAAAATCTAATAACTTGTTGGGAAAAAATTGAAAAATTGAAAAAATCTTGGTAACACAGTCAGAACAGCACTTTTGAGGCACAGAACTGCACATTTATTATGCAAAATAGTGCATTTGAACAATAGTACAATGATTTTATGTCATATATTCATGCATTTGATCAGTGGATTAGCGCTTTTAAACATGAAACTGCGCTTTTATAACACAGTTTTTTGCTTTTAATGTCACAGAGTAGTGCTTTCAAGCAATAGAGTAGCGTATTTGTCCTATTAGTTAGCACTTTTGACCAAAACGTTAGTGCAAATGCTTTCTCGCATCTGAGACATAGTACAACAGACCAAAAATTTCAAAGTCAGTATCAACAGTTGTCTTCAAACTAGTTTGATAATTAGGTTATCAATCCAACAGGCTATTTCCAAAAAGGTTTCTATAAGCATAAAACATTCAACAAGCTAGTGATTCAACCATCTTAAGTGCAAAAATCAACATCATTATCAATTTCTCATCAGGATATATCAAATCCTCCATCACGATTCAACTTAATCATATCTACCTTTTGTTCATTATTTTGGATATATCTTTCCTATTTTGAACCTAGGTTTTATCAAAAATTAGAATTGCACTCACATTGGAATCACACAAACTTGTAAACTATCATATGCTTATATGACTTTTAAATATCGCCTTAAGAAAAGAAAGCCTAGTTATATAGCTACTCAGAAGAGAATAAGATTCTTGTATATCAATCGCAAGATCTTGTTAAAACATAGGACATTCCTACACCGTTTTCGTCACTATTTACGTGGTTGTGGGATAGAATTTGATAGAGAAATTTTACAAGGACGTGCTTTTCAACAAAGAGACACTTTATCACAACAAACAAATAACAGTGATAAAATCAACAAAGCATACCTTCCTAAACAAATAATCACCTATTGAGTTATTTTTAGAAGGTCAAAACTTCAAAAATTTTGAAGCAATCACATGCTAGTTTGGACTAGAGTTCAATACGAGCAATTCATAAAACAACAAAAACAAATGGAAGAATATAATTCATTGTTCCAAACTTTTGAGTATACGGTTGTTGATGAAGAAGCGGTCAATAACACCATTAGAGACCTTGAGCAAGATTTCAAGTTTGATAGACTAATGGAAAAGTTATTAGCAAAGCAAAAAGAAAAATATCTTTTAATGTTGGCAAAATCGGGAGCTAAATTGCCACAATACTTTAACATAGAAGGCTTGAAACAAGATACAGAGATGAGTAATACTCAAAACATAGATGATCCAAATAACGAGGATATAAACAAAAAAAGCCATGAAAAAATAAGGGGAGATAAAACAAGAAAAGAACATGATGACACAAGAAGAGAGTGTAGTGATAGAAGAACTTATGAAGATACAAGGAGAAACCTTATGGATAATCCTTTGTTAAATCTCACTCAATAAATGTAAACCTTACAACAATAAAACATGATATGCATAATGGAACGAGTTCCATGAAGTATTCATTGGAAGATATCTGCCCATATCCTTTTGATAAAAATTTAAATATGAAATCCGTAAATATGATAAATACGATGGGAGATTTGATCCTCAAGATCACAATAGGGAATTTTGTACTATGAGTATGGAATTTGCACATGATGAAACTTACTTGGTGTGTCTATTCCCTAGGAGTTTAAATGGACAATCGATGGAATGGTTCTCAAGACTACCATCTGGAATCAAATATTTTGAAGAACTTGTGAATGGATTTATTTCACAATACTCCTACAATGTAAGAAATGAGATAACAATGCTAGATTTATGCAATGTTAAGCAAAAGAATGGTGAATCTTTCATGATCTTCTTACAGTGATGGAAACAAATGTTTAATAGGTATCCAAGAGATGTACCTGATCAAGAAAAAATGGACATATTCATCAACAACCTCATCAGTGAAATGAGTTTCCGTTTAAAAATGCAATGTCCTCCTTTTGCCAAGATGATTGAGAATGGTCTAAAAATAGAAGATGTAATGGTAAAGAAAGGAAAGTGAAAGCTTTACAATAATTCCTACAATCACAACAACAACAACAATAACAATGACAAACCTAAATTCTGGTCAAAGAATAAGAATTTCATCAATGGAGGAAATGATGACAATAGTGCTACAAAAAAAAAAACAATCTTTAATCTATCAAGTCAAATCCCAAACAATAACAATCAAGAGAACAGTAAATCCAAATCTTTCTTCTCCAATCCTCGCGGGAAATTCACAAACATTGGAGAACCCTTGGAATCAGCTTTGAAAACTCTTCTTGTGAATAAACTGATTACTTTACTAGAAGCAAGAAACTATGAACCACAAGTCAAACCTAATTAGTGGAACGACAAACATTTTTGCAATTACCATTGGAATAAAGCACATCAAACTAATGATTGTCAAACATTGAAGCACCATATCCAAGATTTAATCGATAATGGAAATATCACAGTGGATAGTCATAAGACAAATGAATCACATCTAGCTTTCAAAACTCCACTTCCAAATTATGAAAAAGGTGAACAATCTAAATTTAAATATGAAAAAGGCAAAACCAAAGTAAACTACGCTTATACGTATGATGATGTGGTAAATGTCATCATCGTTAAAGATAACCCACCTTCAAAACCAATCAAAGTCATTACAAGAAGCAAAGTGAAGGCTACATTTTTGGGTATAACAAATGAATCAACATCCACTTCATGACAATATAACTTAGTGGAACAATTGCAAAGAATACCCGCTCAAATATCAATTTGAGAGCTTCTCAAAGTTTCACCTATGCATAAGGAAATTTTGGAAAAAGCTCTAATGGAAACAACATTTTCAAAAGACCTAGATGTAGAAGTGTGCATTTGAAGTAACCTTTGGAAAACTTCTTGGGTATATTATATCATCTCATGGAATTGAAGTAAATCTAGAAAAGGTCAAAGCTATCATGGAAATGGAGTTGCCTAGAAACATAAGTCAATTGTGTTCTTTACAAGGAAGATTGCAATCAATCAGAAGGTTCATCTCTCAATTAGCAGATAGATGTCATCCATTCACTCATCTTTTACATAAGAATGTTCCATTCAAATGGGATAATAAGTGCGAAGAGGATTTTATGTAAATCAAAGAGTATTTGATGAATCCTCCAGTACTTGTATCACCAATCAAAGGGAAACCATTGTTGCTTTATATCTTAACGACAAATGTATCAAGAGGAGCTCTTTTAGCACAGCATGATGAAGAAGGCAAAGAAAGAGAAATGTATTGCATCAGTAGAACACTTGTAGGATATAAATTTAACTATAAATCAATAGAGAAGACATGCCCAGCAGTTGTTTTTGCAACTCAGAAATTGTGACATTATATGCTGACTCATTTTGTGAAACCGATAGCAAAAATAGATCCACTAAAGTATTTGTTGAACAAGTCAACTTTGACAAGCAGACTGGCAAAATGGGTTATGGTACTAAGTGAGTTTGATATAGAATATGTTGATAAAAAAGCTATCAAAGGACAGGTCATTTTTGATCAATTAACTGAAGCACCCTTACAAGATGACATGCTATTGCACATTGAATTTTCTAATGCAGACATTCTGACAATAAGTACAAAGTTTTGGGAGTTGTACTTTGATGGTTCCTATACGCAATATGGATCAGGAACATGAATTTTGTTCATCACACCTCACGGACACACAATTCCAAAATCATATAGATTGTGGTTTCCATGCACAAACAATACTGCAGAATATGAAGCATTGACTATTGGGCTCAAAATTGCTATTGAATGGAATATCAAGGAATTACATGTCTATGGTGATTCACAGCTTATAATCAACCAAATAAATGATGTTTATCAAACTAAGGATGACAAGCTCATGCCTTACAAACAACTGGTTGAAAATTTTAAAGAACATTTTGAAGAAATAACATTTACTCAGATCCCAAGAAATGAGAACAAAGCAACAGATGCAATGGCTACAATAGCATCTCTCTTGCGGAATTGGGAGAATCAACAATATTATGAATTCCTGGTGGAAGATATCTTGAAACCTACCATTGAATCCCAGCATAACCACATGATTTTCCATATATCTGGAACCGATCAATCCTTACACGGCCAAACATATCAATACTTAAAAGAGAATATCCTGCCTCCTAACTTATCTCGCAATCATAGAAGAAATTTTATCTGTCAGTCATCCCGCTATACTATTAATGTTGATACCTTATATAGGAGAGATCAAGATATTACTTTATTGAGGTGTCTCAAACAAGAAGAATATGAGAAAGTTCTTAATGAAGTTCACACGGGTATTTGTGGCACACACTCAAGTGGATTAACATTGGCTAAGAAACTTCTTCGTATGGGTTACTATTGGCTTACTATGGAGAGAGATTCATTCACCTATGCCAAGAAATGCAAACAATGCCAGATCCATGGGAATCCCATCCATGTACCAGCACAAGAATTGCATCCTATGGCAGGATCATGGTCATTTTCTCAATGGGGTCTTGATTTGGTATGTAAGATAAACCCTTCATCGTCTAATGGATATAAGTTCATTTTGACTACTACTGAGTATTTCACTAAATGGATTGAAGCAGTACCTTTGACAAAAGTGACTGGAAAACAAATATCATCATTCATCTTGAATTAAATAATTTGTCCCTATGGAGTCCCTATGACTATTATTACTGATAATGGACAGCCATTTAAGAATCAAGATGTGAAGGAACTATGTGAGCGATTCCATATCCAACATAGGTTTTCTACACCATATTATCTATAGGGAAATGGTCAAGTTGAGGCATCAAACAAGACTATCCATATCCAACATAGGTTTTCTACACCATATTATCCATAGGGAAATGGTCAAGTTGAAGCATCAAACAAGACTATCTTGAAAATCTTAAAGAAAATAGTCAATGAAGTTGGTAAAGACTGGCACATTCAGTTAAATCTTGCTCTTTGGGCATACCGAACCAGCATCCACACACCAACGAGGGCAACTCCATATTTCTTAGTCTATGGATCAGAAGTCATATTACCAATAGAAGTAGAGATACCCTCTCTACGAGTTTCTTTGAAAGGTCTTATACTAGAAGAAGAAGAATGAGTCTCTAGACTTCAAGAACTTGAGCTGATCCAGGAACATCATCAAAATGCAACAGATAATTTGAAGGCATATCAACAAAGAATGGAAAAAATTTATAATCACAGAGTCAAGCCACGCATTTTTCAGATTGGAGATATAGTTTTAAGGGAGAATCCGAGAAATTAGCAAGACCGAGAAAAGAAGGGTAAATTTGAACCAAATTGATTAGGTCCTTTTGTCATAGTAGCAGCATATGGCTTGGGAGCATACAATTTGTCTACCCTTGAAGGTGATTGATTTGATGAACCTATCAATTCCATCCATCTCAATAAATTTTATGCTTGACATATAAAGTCCTAAAAAAAATCAGTAAAAAGCATATAAAGTCCTGAAAAAATCAGTAAAAAGCATATAAAGTCCTGAAGAAATTAGTAAAAAATAGAAAAGTAGAAAATCCCTAAAAAGCATAAAACAGTGAAAACAGAAAAAAAAGAAAAAAATCAAAGTATGGAAAAAATGAAATAAATTTAGACAGTGAAAACCTGGTAAACAAGCGTTATCTAAAAGTGAGTTCTTCCATCTATGAGATTGCTTTGTGCACCTATCCACTCCATCCCATCGCATCTATCGCTTCCATCTATCCTAGCTCATCAATTTCATCTTTCGTATCCATTTCTTTGAACCATTTAACAAGAAATATGCAGCTTACCAACAATTATCAATCTTTGACATACTTATCATAGTCACTGTCTTAGACTTTATCAAAATTAATCATATCTGCATTATATCCTTCCATGGTTTGGATCTTGATCAATTCATACATCCATAATACATTTTTGTTTCCGTTGCGGGCAAAATCCTATTTCCTTTTGCTAAGGTGATCTTTTCAATCTTTAAAAATCGAAAACATTCGGAAAACTTCAAAAAACCAAAAACACATAAGATTTTGAAACAGATAACGAGCAACAAGGCAACGAAGATCAAGTCATTTTATAACAACTGAAGTGTGAAACTCAAAAAATGAAGAATCAACTAGCAAGTAATAAAAGATTATCAATGATCATTTTAGATGATTATATCAGTTAATGACCATGAGAACATGTGAATGACATACAAGATTCAGTGTTTATATCTTGATTTTATTGTTAATCATGTACTCGATGTGACTCAAATATGTCCATGACTAGAGAAGCTATGATGGGGCATGACTATTTTATTTATTTGTTGTCTACAGTTTATCTCTTATTAAGGTATGTACTTGTCTAGGGATATGATTGGCAAAAGATCAAGGAGGACATTCTGAGTCATGCATGAAAGGAGATAATCCTTGTCGGTTCTGCAAGAAATACTCAAGTCAGCTTGATTTATTATATTAAGTTGCTTGTATAAACTTTCTATATCAAAATCCATGTAAGAAATACTCGGGTCAGCTTGAATCACTATGTTAAGTTGCTTGTATTTTCTTACAATATTTTTAAAGCTCAATGATGAAATCAAGCACTGTTACAAGACAACATATGAAAATTGGAAGTATCTTTTTAGTTACATCATTTTCAGATTAGTCCATTATTCATCTGCATTATAAGCATTCATTGTCAGTTGCATTATAAGCATTTCATTCTATTCAGAGATCAACGGTCATAAATAAAGATTGAGTATACTTGGACAAACAAAAACAATGTGCATTTGATCATTGTAGGTTCATTTATCTTTAGAATCATTTCAACCATCATTCATTTTATTTAGTTGCATTTCAATCATTGCATTCAATTGCATTTCATTAATCATGTAGTATATCATCATTATTATTTGCATTAGAATCATTATCATTGTACTTCTTTTTATCCATTAAGGTCATTTAGTTGCATCTTTGCACTTAGATTCATTAATCATTATAAGCATTACATATAAAAATAAAAATCATTTCATATAGATCATTGCATTTGCATCATTTAAGTTAGTAATTAATTTCATTTGCATCCATGATCATTAAAATCAAAAAAACAAATGCATTTTTGCATTTCCATCATCATAGCATCATATAGAGAATCATCATCATGAAAAAGAAAAGAAGAGATCATCATAACATCATCCATGTAATCAATGCATAATAAACCAAAGATCATCATATAGAGTCCATGTCTACATATAGATCATCATAAAAATAGTAAAAAGTCCAAGTATACAATGATATCAAACCAAAAATACAAGTGCCTCATCAATATAAATCAAGTCAAGGTTATCCTATGCCACTACCACCTAACTTCATTCGTCTCTGTGGCTGTGGGCGAGAAGATCCTCCAAATGGCTATCCCCCATGATCACCACTCCTCTGAGGAGGTCCCATGACCCCACCACTGCTAGTATCCATCCTCATAGTAGTATGATAGCTACCTGCCCTCTGAATCTCTGTGACTAAATCCTCATATAATTGTTGCCAGTGTGTTGTCTCCTTCCCAGCCTAAAATAGTGCTCTGACGGTATCGGCTAAGAGAGTGCCCAATCCAACCTACTGAATGTGATCAAGAAGACCTTGAGTATCATGTTGTCTCCTAACAACCATGTCTCTCTCTATCATGAGTGTCTGCACTTGTGCTCTAAGCTGATCTATCTATGCTTTTAGACTATCCAAGGTATCCTGCTCTGGCACATCTAGGAACATGATCCTGAATCCCCTCATCTCAACCTCCCTCTCCATTTGCTGGAATCTAAACCCAAGTAGCCCTCAGAACCCATCATTTAATGAGAGGAACATGATCCTCTTAATCCTCCTCCTCTCCACCATGAGCTGTAAAAACCCTAGGGTCTGGTTGAATCTGACCAAAATCAATGCCTCTCCTGCAACCCCCATCCAGTCCAATGCTCCTACCTCCTCCTATAGGGAGTAATCCTCTCACTAATCTCATACATGTCCTACCTGTATCTGTTAGAGTATTCGGGTATTTACATGATTAATTAAACAATATTTGTTTAATTATTTAAGTTCCCTTTATCTCTTTTACACTTAAGCTAACTTTAGGTGCATAATAATTAATTCTTTTATTAATTATTATGTGCAAACCTAGGTTTTCCTTTTTAGGGTTTCTTGACCTATTAAAGGTTGACTTCTTTCATTGTATTGTAAGGATTATCACATTACACATTTTTGTGAATATTGAGCTCTCATCTTTTTGAGCATATTTTCTGTGTATTTGTTTTATCTGTTATTTGCTTCCTTGCTTCTCGTAACAGGTTTTTCAGCTTGCAGAGATCATTTGGGCTCCTGCGGTGTTGTATTTTCTCAACTCTAATATGGTATCAGAGCTTCAAATCTGCAGCTATATGTTCTTGTTTTAAGAATTTTTGCATTAGAAGTAGATCTGGGGTTTCGGGAAGTTTATTTATGTACTTAGGGATAGGCCTTTTTTTTAGCACTTTGGGCCTAAACGGACCTCACCATTGTGCTCAGAAGGCCCAAAAACCCCTATAGTCATATAAAACTTGACCATTTTTGGCTCCTCAGCCTCTAGGAGTATTTTTTCTCCAGTGCCAAGTCTTATGGACCTGGCACATGATTCGAGAAAAAAATTCAAAAATAATTTTTTTCCCTTTTTATGGCATGCAGGCCGATTTTTTATTTTTTATTTTTAAAAAGAAAAAAAATCAAAGGCGAAAAGGGTTTCAAAAAAAAAGGGCGAAGTTGTTTTTTCAAAAAAAAATAAAATTGGGGGTTCCCATGGTACGCAGGGTACCGTGGGGCCCCTGGTACTGCATAGGTCATTGTCGCCTGCCCTGAACTCAGGCCCCACGCCATCGTCTGCCAGTCTCCCTCGGCTTCCCGACAGCCCTGCCTTCCCAGTCCCCGCCGCCACAGGACACGTCGGCCCCTCGGCATCCCGACGGCCTCGACCGACCCCGGCCTCGCCGCCTGCAGCTCCCCGGCCTCTACCACCTACAGCCCCTACTACTGCCACCTTTACGCTACGCCTCCTACGGCCCCACCGGCCTTCCTACCTGCGGCCCTTTCCCAACCTCTGTCGCCGCTACAACCCCCAGCCCGTCACCTGCACTACACCCACGCCCAACCGTCGCTTCGTCTGCAGCCTCCCTGTGCCACTCATGCCCACTGGCCGCAACCGCTCAGCCACCGCTAGGCCACTACCCTTGCGGCGCCCACAAGCCACCACTGCCTGGCTCTAGCCACCAGACTACCCTTCTCTCTTGTTTTGAAGGGGGGTTTGGTTTTTTGGCCATATCTTGGGCATATAGAGTCATTTTTTCAAAAATGAATAGGCGTCAGAAAGGTGGTTTTGAGTCGGACCTCGTGATGTTGGAAATATTTTCCAATTTTTTGTTTAACTTTTTTTTTTCTAGTCAAAGTGGGGTCTCGTTTTTGCACTTCGGGAGCCGTAGAATGAGCATCCGAACTCCTTTTTTCGAAAAAAAAAATATTTTTGGAAAGCATGTGTTGTGTACTTTCCAGCCATATGAATTTTATTTCCATATTCTGCTCCAGGAATATTTTCTTCATTTTTTTGCTTTTTCAGCACTTTGTGGATATCTTGGTTATTTCAGGTCCTGGGATCTCTTCTCTGAGTATGATGTCTCTATTTTGGTTCTCCTTTCTATTTCTAGTCTTCTTATCATTGTAGATTCTTTTATGCAAACGCACTAAGATAAAGTGCCATCATGCATTGTTTACTTGAGATCTTGCAAATCTTATGCCTTATTGTACATGCACTACTTATAAAGTGCCATGAGGGGGTTGATGTTTGCCTTGTTTGCCATCTACCATTGTCCAGTGAGTGTTCCTTCCACAACATTCACCTCATGATGTGTGTCAAGTGAGTGTTCCTTCCACGACACTATGTACTTTCTCAGCAACTTTGATGTTCCTGGTTCTTCATTGTGCAGTTCTTGTTGGTCGTTCTTTTCAGTGTACCTATCCCTCTCCCTTTTCAGTATTATGGGGAGGTTTGTCCTGTTGGTTCTAATGCTTCCTTGGTTCGATTGATCAGCTCTTCAGGCTTTGGTTTTTTCATTCCATTTGTATCTTCGATTTCAGTTGTTTGCCTTGTTTGCCATCTAATTCGAGTAGTGTCATTTGAGGGAACTCATACAGATTACAGTCTTCTCTAACTGGTCATGTTCTATTTCAATGGAGTCTTCAGATCAGCAGTTTCTCATCGATAGTGTTTGCATCTATTTCATGCTTTAGTGGTGTTATTTTCCATCTCTTTTTGGAGTAGAGTTTTTTCCCACATGGTTTTCTCTATTTCTCTAGTTCATAGAGATTTGGTTGTATTTGGGTACCTGATTAGGCCTTGTTGTCGGGACCCATCTTTCCTTCTTTCAGTAGTTGTTCTAGGTTTTAGCTTCTCCCTAAGTCTAGCTTAAGGGGGGGTGTTAGAGTATTCGGGTATTTACTTGATTAATTAAACAATATTTGTTTAATTATTTAAGTTCCCTTTATCTCTTTTACACTTAAGCTAACTTTAGGTGCATAATAATTAATTATTTTATTAATTATTATGTGCAAACCTAGGTTTTCCTTTTTAGGGTTTCTTTACCTATTAAAGGGATCAGGCCTTGTTGTCGGGACCCATCTTTCCTTCTTTCAGTATCTGTTCTAGGTTTTAGCTTCTCCCTAAGTCTAGCTTAAGGGGGGGTGTTAGAGTATTCGGGTATTTACTTGATTAATTAAACAATATTTATTTAATTATTTAAGTTCCCTTTATCTCTTTTACACTTAAGCTAACTTTAGGTGCATAATAATTAATTCTTTTATTAATTATTATGTGCAAACCTAAGTTTTCCTTTTTAAGGTTTCTTGACCTATTAAAGGTTGAGTTATTTCATTGTATTGTAAGGATTATCACATTACATATTTTTGTGAATATTGAGATCTTATCTTTTTGAGCATATTTTTTGTGTATTTGTTTTATCTGTTATTTGCTTCCTTGCTTCTCCTTGTAATAGGTATCCATCCCAATCCATCTTGCCTCTCTCCCACCCATGGGAAGTGGTCTCCCAACCTTGCCAACCGTTCCAAAAGGTCCTCCACAGACTCTCAATCGACCTCCTCTCTATCTGGGTCTCCTACCGCCTCCATCTCCTCCCTTATCTCCCCCACCTTCGGCCTCTCGAGAAGCTCTAAGCTCTCATCTCCATCTCTATATCCTAATGATGGGATCATCTAAATCAGCCTCCTCATCTCCTGAGCTAGGAGGAGGGTCTGTTGGATCAGGAATCCGACGAAAAGGGTGTGCAAGCATGTACTGAGCATATTCTGCAGTCACCCCAGAATCTAGAATTTGTAATCTCAAATCATAAGCTACCCTAGGAGTAGCCAAAAACTCTGCGCATGCTTTCTCAAAAGACAAAGAAGGTCCCCAATCTTGCCTATCGTGCATATATAGTGACACTAGTAGGCACGTGCTGAATAATACCAAACTGTCTCAAAATACGACTAATCAACTACCGCTCAATAATGTATGGAGTACGACCAATCAAATATCTACTCTGCATGATATATGCTAATGTCTGTGCATCATCCATCCATGGATCACAATCGATATAAGGTCTCCAAATGATTATATCCAGTGAATCTATAACCCAACACCAATACTCCATCTTACTCAGCTTATGTTGAGTAAGGATACCTACATATAAATAGACATATGGTTGCCTCTCACCTTGAACTCTATGATGGATAGGCCGAGTAATAGCAATGTGCTCCGAGCACCAGATCTGTAAAAGTGTGCATCATGTAGATAGACTCGCACTATCATCAAAAACAACCTGATGAAGATCATGATACAAATGAGAAAGCATGCAAACACCCCATGCATATCGAATCCGATGTTGCATCATGCTCTGAAGAATCTCACCCCAACCAACAGTGAAACCTCGAGATCTCATGTCTGGACAAATGAATCTGCCAATCAAACCTGTAAGAATCACTGGGAGAGTCTCGTAATACATGATCATATCCTCCCATCGGATCTCTCCTCTAGAAATGCTCTCATCACCAAATACGGCTCTGCAAGCCTCTGTCCCTCCAAGATCCTTAAAATCATACTGGACTAACTCACGGGTCACAGGGATGTGAAGAATCTTGTAGACATCCTCGAGTGTCACACTAATCTCACTAGTGGGTAGGTGGAAAGTGTTATGCTTGCTATGCCATCTCTCTGCTAAGGCAGTCAACAATCCCCTATTATAGGTAATATTAGGCATGTATAACAAATGGCATAATCTGCAGGCATCTATATGTCTAATCTCAGCCTATGTAAGCTCTAACACTAAGTGGCACATGGCCGATAATTTCTCCCAACACTGGAGAACATCAAGTTTCTCCTATTTAACAAGAGAATTCGATCTTTGTCAATCATCTATCTATCAAATCAAAGAGATCGCTAATCTATCAAATCAACAATTGATACATTTTTTCAATGAAGCAAATCAGGCTATCAAAATCAACCTAAAACTATCAAATCATGGTTTTTTATCAATCAATGAGTTCAATCAAACTCTGTTATGCTCTTCATCAAAAACTAAATCGGTCTCTTAGAGCTAATCTATCAATCTACCAATCAAATCAATCAATTGTTTATCCTATCAATCAACATTATCAAAATTTATATCAATCAAGACATCAATTGAATACCTATCAATCACATTTGCGCATCAAAATGCCTAAATCTAATCATCTCAATGAATTTTAATATGGACAAAATAAAACAAATTCATCTAAAAGAAGAAGCGCTAACCTTTTCATGAAAAGAATTATTCTATTAACCACAAGCGCTAACCTTTTCATGAAAAGCATTATTCTATTAACCACAAGAGCTAAATCATTCAAAAGCATTAACCTTTTTTTAACATATGCGCTAACCGACAAGTCAAAAGCGTTAAATCATTCAAAAGCGCAAACCTTTTTCACATATGTGTGAATATATGAAACAAAAGCATGAATTCTACAAAAGCGCTAACATCCCAAATGAAAGCGGTAACCAAACATTCATATGCACTAAATTAACAAAAGTGAGAATCTACAAAGCAAAAGCGAGAACCAAGAAATAAAAAGCACTAACACACAAAATCGAAAATCGGAAAAATAAAAACAAAACATAAAACGTGTCGAAAAGCAAGGAAATTGGTACAGCAAGTTGTAAACAAGCTTGGGATGAGGTACATATCGGATAACCATACTCAGGAGGTCACTGATACCGTCGTATGCACTCAAATCGATGGTTCTCGAACGGAATCACCATTTTGCCAGCTCAGCAAGACAATGCTTTTCACTTCACAAGTTGACAAGGATGCAAATGAGAATAAAATTAACCTAGGTTAATTTTATAATTACCATTTAGAAGGGTAATTAATGCTTTTAAGTGGGGCAGTTTTATTTATTTTTCACAAATAAATTTAATTGACGGACCTTTTCAATTATTGTGAGATCACTCGCTTATCCAAATTTATCAATAATTTCACAATCAATCTCCCAAGGGGGCACACAATCAGGATTTTTATCGCCATCAGGTGCATTATCAAGACTTGATTTAATCTTTGAAACAATGTTGTCTCAACATCATTTCAAAGAGGGGCAAAATGTATACACATAAAAATGGATATGAGCGATTAAATAAATATTTTATATTTATTTAATATTTATTCTTCTATTAAATAGTTTTGATTAAGTAAAAGCAGGTATTTGAAAGGTACCTGAACCTTTTACAAGCCAGGAAATAGAACTGCTAAAAAAAGTGCCTGATCACTTCAAAAAGACAAAATGAACCCACCGGAAGGGAACAAATTAACACATCATTACATTAAAAACTCGGAATAGACAACAAAAGGAAAGCACAAAGACAACAAAGAGACAGAACCAAGGACAGCAACTGAAACTAAATACTATTCAGAATTTCCTTAGCATGAACAACCATTTGTTTCATATTGTTCGTTGAGGTCTTCATATCCTCCAGCTCATGACCTTCGATGCCGTCCTTATTCTTTGTGTTAGCTTTGGTCCTCCTTTCATGACCCTTCTTGCTCACTTTCTCTTTATCACCATCTTTCTCTGCATTATTCTCGAAGCTATTGATAAAGATGTTCATGTTGTCCACTGAAGATTTGAGGATTTGGAAATTTTGATTAGCAATCTTCTTGACGTTGTGCTCCAGCCTGTCAATTCTGCTGCCAAAATCTTTCATTTTGTTTTCCATTTCCTTTCTATCTCCCATATTCTTCTATTAAATAGTTAATTTGAAAAGATTAATTCATATAATTCATTTCATGTCCTTCTATTAATTAATTTAATTGAAACATTTTATTAATTAATTCATTTATCCTTTTCCTCTAATCAATTAATTAAATATTTAATATTTAATTATTCTTCTAATCAATCAATTAAATATCTAATATTTAATGGTTATTCTTCTATCCTATATTCTCAAATATTAAATAATTTCTTAATTATTTAATTCATTTTCCAACTCATCCTTCCATCTCCACTTCATCTTTCCTTTGACAACTCATCCATCATGTGGCTAAATTAATTCAACAAAATTAAAATAAATAAAACATTTATTAGCCACTTATCTTCAACTTCAAAAATAAATGAAATATTGTGTACGTACACATATTTCCTAACCTTCTTCTATATTCTCTCCAACATCCCTACATCTTAGGAAGAACTTGAGTCCACTTGTTCTCTCATGCCTAAATCTTCTCCAACCATCCCTAGATTTCCTCAGTCAGCAACCCAATCAAGGTGAGATGAGTGACACTTGTCTTCTCCTTCCCCCTTTCTCTCAACCTTCACCTTTTCTCACAGCCATCCAAATTTGTAGATCTGATCATGACCGTTAATCTCAAGACACATCATCTTATCCTCTCAAAAGTCTATAAAAGTATGAGTTTGAGTTGAGAAAGAGTTAGTCTTCAAGTTAAACAATTTGAGAAAACTTATGCATCTGTGAGTTTTTATTTTGAAGCAATTTAGCAATTTAGCATTTCTCATTTAGCATAATCATTTAGCTTTAACTCATTTGCATTGCATATCATAGTATCAGTTAACTATCAGTTATCAGTCCATTCTTCATATGCCATCTTGGAAGCTACCAGTGCTTGTCTGAGAGCAAATCTTCAGCAACCAGGAACAGTGGAGTTAGGACACAATGAGACTTAAATCATGAAGGTAAAAATAGTGTTTTTATTTTATATCAATTTCATGTACTTTCATTGGTTGAGTTTGGATTTCCTATAGCATTTCCTTTGTATTTTTTTGAAACTAATATGTTGCAGGTAGTATTATGATGATGAAATTCAAGTCGACACACTTTCATGTTTGTTATGCATATGATTCTTCTGCAAAATTAATGAGAAAGATTGTTGTTCCTACTCATTCTATTTTCATATCTTATTGTGTTGTATGATTTTATGAAATATATTGTGAATATTTCAGTCCTTTGATTTCATTTCATTCATCTATGCAATGTTTATTGGAAATTAGCCTTAAGTGTTTATCAGGTTATATGTTGTGTAGTAACTTTGTTTCCGTAGGCAATATTGTATGAGATTCATCATCTATATGCAGTTGAAATAGGCCATCCTTCGTATGAAATGTTTATGGTTCACTTAAGAATGAATAAGTTGTGAACAATAGTTGTTTTTCTGAGTTGATATAATTGTAATCGGTCTTTTCAAAACATCAAAAAACAAAACATCTTGGTGCATCACCTCAAGCTAGTAGTAGAATTTCAGTTTCAAAGTATCCTCTTTACCTTTTCTTTGTCAAGAATTAGTAGTTTTAGGAGATTTCATAGGGAACCAACCCTCTCTGGAGGTCTACTTCCACAATAGGGTACCCACATCCTAGAGGTAGTCCCATGTGTCATAGGTTAGCTGAGTCTAGGCTTAGCTAGGGTGCAGACCTTAGTGATAACAATAACAAAATAACACACAAAATAAAAATTCAAGTGATAAAACCTTGACAAAATGCCAAGGAAACATCCATAGGGCAAGGTATCAGTATTCTTATTGCTTAGGAGAAAACATTTATAAACTTCACAGTTGTTTCTCTCTTAAAATCTGAATTTGCAAATACAACAACAAAAATTACAAATTTTGCATTCACAGTCAACATAGATATATAGAAAATATTCTAAATGCAATCACCACCAAACATAGAAATAACCTACTCAACTCCTTAAAAGAAAATGAGAACTTTCTCACAAAGAAGAGGTGCTATTCTGAAGGTGAGAAGAAATTACGAATTTTTAATTTCTAATTTTCAATTGTTGTCATTATCCAACAATCTCTACCTTGACAATAATTTACTTGATAGCTGCCTAAAACCACTCACCACCACTTTTACAAGCCAAGAGAAGCCACAATCCACTTCAGCTTCTCTACCAATACTATTCTAGTAAACATGTCTACACTATTTTTAGGTGTATGAACTTTCTCAACAATTACTCCACCTCCATCAATAATTTATCTTACAAAATGTTGCTTGATTTCAATATGCTTGGTTCTACTATGATAAGTTGTATTTTTAGCCAAATTAATAGCTCTTTGACTATCACAAAATACAATCACTTTGTCCTACACTTTTCCAAGCTCACCCAAAATACCCTTCAACCAAATTTCCTCTTTACATGCATGTGAGATAGTCATATACTATGCCTTAGTTGTGGATAAAGCAACTGTTTCTTGAAGCTTTGACATCCAACAAATAGCTCCACCTACAAGATTAAAGACATAAACTGATGTAGATCTCCTTGAATCTAAATCACGTAGAAAATTAAAATCAACATAACCACACACTGAACCACTACAACCATTATAGGTGATATAATAATCACTTGTGCCTCTGAGACCGAAGCACTCATTTTATTGTTGCCAGTTCTCTTTACTTGTATTTTATATGTATCTACTGACAACACCAACTAGATGTGAAATATATGGTCTTGCACATACCATCTCGTACATTAAACTTCCTATTTCATTAGCATATGGTACATGAGACATATAATCCTTTTCTTCCTTAGTACTAGGACATAAACTTTAAAAAAGCTTAAAATAAGAAGCCAAAGGGATATTTATAGGTTTCACATTTTGCATACTGAATCTTATGAGTATCTTCTCCACATATTTTTTTGTGATAACCAAAGCTTACCATGTTTTTTGTCTCTATGTATTTCTATGCCCAAATTTTGTTTTACTTCTCTAAGATCCTTCATACCTCATGTCCTAGCCAACTGATCCTTTAACTTATTGATTTCAACCATGCTTTTACTTGTTACAAGCATATCATCAACATATAACACCAAGATAATGAATAAACCATTTTCTAAATATTTAAAGTAAACACAATGGTCATACTCACTTCTTACAAAGTCTTGGCTCACCATGAAGGAATCAAAATTCTTGTACCATTTCCTAAGTGATTTCCTCAAGTCATACAATTACTTCTTGAGTTTGCAAACAATTTTTTTGTTGCAATCTTGAACAAACCCTTCTAGTTGTTCCATATATATCTCCTCATCTAAATCTCCATGTACAAATGTTGTTTTAACATCTAGTTTCTCTAACTCAAGATCATGTAATGCAACTAATGCTAATACAACCCGAATAGAAACAAGCCTAACAACTGGTGAAAAAACCTCATGAAAATCAGTACCTTTTTATGAGAATATCTTTTTGCTACCAGTCTTGCCTTGTACCTTACAATTTTATCATCAACACTCTTCTGCAGTTTGTAGACCCACTTGCAACCAAGAACTTTCTTACCCTTTGGAAGTCCTACCAAGTCCCATGTCTTATTCTTCTCGAATGCATGTGTTTCCTCTTTCATTACTAGTTTCTATTTAGAAAAATCATTGTATTTCACTACTTCCTAATAGCAACTTTGTTCCCCATCATTAGAAATAAAAGCAATTATTTTTGTAGTGGTTGTGTTAGAATTTGGTTTTGATTTTTCCAGCATCAAATGGCAAAGGTTTTGAATGCTAGATTCGAGGTGGAGAAATTTAATGGCAAAAATAACTTTTAGATATGGAAACTCAAGACACATTATGGAAGCGGAAGTAAGATTCTAGATTATTAAATATTATAACACAAATTAGATGCAAATAAATAATCATGAAAATAAATAGAATAAAAAAATAACACACAAGAAACAAATTTACGTGGTAAAACCTTGACAAAATGCCAAGAAAACATCCACGGGGAAATGTATCGGTATTCTTATTTCTTAGGAGAAAACATTTACAAACTTCATTGTTGTTGCTCTCTTATAGTTTGAATTTATAAATACAACAACAGTTACCAATTTTCCCTTCACAGGAAACATAGATATATATAGAAAATCTTCTAAATGCAACCACCACAAACCATAGAAATAAACTACTCAACTCCTTAAAACAAAATAGGAACTTTCTCATAAACAAGAAGTGTTATTCTAAAGATGAGAAGAAATTAGAAAATTCTGAATTTTATTATTTCTAATTTTTAATTGTTGTCATTATCCAACATATTTTAGTATTCACTCTATAATAAGCCCATTGCAGCTTGTGCACTAGTATGTGGAGCCAATGGGTCGAATGTATTTGACATGTGAGGGCCTCTAGGCATGTAAGCATTCTATTATATTCAATAAGGTCATATTTCTATTTCACATTCACTTTCAGTTGTGCCATGTGTGTGGTTTTGAGTTGCAAGGTTGGATAGTCCATTATAGACCCTCCTACCTTGACTACGTTAAGTGGTATCAAAGAAATATTTGAACCTTGTGGAGATGTGTTTCAAAATACCCTAGTGTGGATAGAGCATCGATGGGAAGAAGGTTGTGGGTGTTGTCAATAGAGTGAAGAGTTTAGGTAGTTGCAACCCTGAACCAGATCATCGAATTAAGATAGTGACACTTAATCCAAAGAAAATATATTGTGAAGAAGAATGCCAACAATGACCAATGTTACTGGAATGATAGAGGAGATGATGGTTATGATGAGCACCAGGAAGAACCAGTTGGATGTCGTGGAAAAGAACTAGAAGAAGGGCATAAATTCGATACTAGAAGAGCAGAGTGATGATGAGGAGCTAAGGATACAAGATCAAGGAATGATAGCCAAGAAGAAGAAGAAGAAGAAGAAGAAGAAGAGTCAAATTAGATCAAACTGATGAAGGTGATTTCCAAGATCAGAAAGAAACTAAGGATTGAAATTCATAGTTATGTTAGAAGCTTGAATCTGGAGGATTTGATCAATTGGGTAAATTGGATGGAATACTTTGAATATGAGGAGGTTGAAGATTCAGAGTAAGTGAGGTTTGTCAAAACCAAGCTGAAGGGGAATGTTGCCATTTGGTGGATGGAAGTGAAATTGGATAGAAATTGAAGAGGGAAAGAGTGGATCACAAAATGGGAGAGGATGAAGATGAACCTAAAAACTTAAATTATACCCATATATTATGAGTCGGAACTGTTGAAGAAGTGTCAAAACTTGTGACAAAGGGAGAAAATAGTGAAGTACCATACTGAGGAGTCCAACAAGATGATCATTAGGAATAGACACAATGAGGATCAAAGAGAGAAGGTGGCATAATACATTAATGGTATCAGAACCAACATTTAGGAGGAGGTGAGCCTGGTCCAAATGACACCATATAATAAGCCTACCAATTTGCAATGAAGGTAAAAGAAAAGCTAGCTACGAGAGCAGAGCCCAAGGAGAAAGAACTGGAGATATTAAGAAGGATGGACACAACACACAAGGGAAGACTATCCTTGTAATGATAGATACTAGATTAATGAGAGGAGATTGAACCAAGGACCATTCTAGGGAACCTATTTTAAGTGTGGGGAAGTTGGACATCATGCCTTTGAATGCCACCATAAAAGTGCAAGAAATCCTAGAGATTTCCTAGCCAAAAATATTTATGTTGAGGAGGAGCATGATAGATCATTTAGATCTATAAGACATCCAAAAAAGGGAGAATCGTTAGTCATAAGGAGAGCCATGTTGTAGAAGGAAACCAAAGATGAACTAACATAGAGAAGAAACTTGTTTTGGATAAAATGCAAGTCGAGAGGGAAGTGTTGTAAGGTTATCATTGATAGCGACAATACACACAATTTGGTATCATAAGAGATGGTGTGAAAGTTGAACTTGAATAGGATTAAACACAAACCCATACCAGATTGCTTGGATATAGTATGATCACAAATTTTGGTAAGTGAGAAATTCCTTGTCAATTTTCACATTGGTTCTTATAAGAATTAAGTGTTATGTGATATCATGTCGATGGATACTTGTCATTTTTTTTAGGAAGACCCTCACAATATAATAGAAGACCCTTATATGATGGAAGAAAGAACATGTGCACTATAAAATTGAATGGAAAGAAGCACATTCGGATTCCCCTAGAAGAGGAATAGAAAGAAATATTGTGTGGTAGTGTGAGGATCTATCCGGAGGATGGGAGGAAGTTCTTAGATGGAATGAAGTATGAGAGAACTTGTTTAGCATTCATCCCTAGGAAATGTGGCAACACAGATGTTAGAAGAATTAGCACAAAATTGGAAATACCATAGAAGGAGGTTGAAGAGTTGCTCAAAGAGTACCAAGACATTGTGTCAAAGGATGTTCTAGAAGGATTGCCACTAGTCCATAGTATCAGCCATCACATAGACCTCATAATGAGGGAAATTTTTCCTAACAAAGTGACACATCAGATGACTTTAATGGAGAATGTATAACTGAGTAAGCAAGTCGACAAGTTGTTGGAGAAAGGATTGATCAAGGAGATCTTGAGCCCATGTGTGATGCATGTTATCTTAGTACCAAAGAAAGACGAAGAATGGAGGATATGTATTGACTCAAGAGTCATCAATAAGATCACAATCCAATATGGGTTTCCTTTGCTGAGGATGGATGACATAATGGACTATTTGAGTGGTGCAAAGTACTTCACCAAGATTGACTTCAAGAGTGGATATCGTCATATCAGAATCTAGGAAGGAGATGAATGAAAGAGTTCATTTAAAAACAATGATGGATTTTATGAGTGTGTGGTCATGAATTTTGGACTCACTAATGCACCAAGCACATTCATGTTTTTCATGAAAGAAGTGTAATGGATGGAATTTTCCACCTTAGGAAAGATGAATCCCCAAGGACAAATTATTTGTCTGATTACCTCTTCAAACTAGCACAATGCTAAGCCAAGAGCAGAAGAAATATTTTGGATCTATCAGAGAACTGAAACAAACCTCTGGCAAAATCTACAAGGTTTTGTAACCGAGATGATAGCATAGTCCCAAGACTGCAATGCAGATTGCGAACTACAACATGGTGAGCTAGTGTCCTAGGTGGACAGAACACATAGCTAGAGAAAGATGTATGTTCTTACAAAAACAGAACACAAAATAGAATCAGAATTAACTAAACTACGAAATATCTAACGAGCTAACCAACTACAAATGAATAAACATAGAATATACAGAATATGGCTGAAATAATCTATGAACCACTTAAATGGAAATATGAAGCATAAAGGATAGAGAAAATAGGGAACCATTATATGATCTCTTGTATAGTATGTCTGATAAGAGGATATAATAGGTAGCTAGTTTCCGAATTTGCACACACAAACTTTTACTAGCGTCTTCAGGAAAGATTTCGGTCTTTAGATAATCAAATATATGTGCAAACCATTCTCCTGAGTAGAGATGAGCACATATGAGATTGTCTTGATATGCACCATAAAGTGGTACTCATCCTAGACAAAATCGGGGCCAACAAGGGAAGTCACGCTTTCCATTGCATCTGCATGACGATTTTATCTCTAGGGGATGCTATCGATCGTGTAAGTAGTGAATTCTTTCAGTATAGTCAGAAATAAATACTTATACTAAGACAACTTCAATTATTTCACACGATAAGCACCTGTCACTTGATTTAAAATGAGTTCAAAATCTCCATGGATGTGGATATGTTTCACACATGGCAATCGTGGCATAGAGTCCTACAATCAAGGCCTCGTACTCAGCAATATTATTGGTGTAATTAAATTCAAGGCGGAATGAAAGGGGAACTGGTTTTCCTTCAGGTGAAATAAGGACTACACTTGCTCCAAACCCAATTTGACATCTTGAACCATCAAAATACATGTCCCATATAGGGTCTTGATCAATGATCAAGACTTCCTCGTAGGGGAAGAGGTCTAGAGTGGGAAAAGATTTGATTGAGGGAGCTTCAGCCAACTGATCAGCGATAACCTGTCCCTTAATTGACTTCTGAGAGATGAACTTTATGTCAAATTCAGAAGGCAGCATTACCCATTTATCCAATTGTCCTGAAAGATTAGATTTAGAAAAAAGGTGCTTGAGGATGTCATTTTTGGCAATGATCTATGTTTCTGCATGGAGAATGTAATGTCTTAGTTGTTGGGTCGTGAACATGAGACCTAAGCACTATTTCTCTATGGTAGAATATCGGGTCTCATAATCTATCAATGTACGACTAACATAATAGATAGCTCTCTCTCAGCCTTCATCATCACGTTGAGCTAGCAATGTTGCTAGAGCATGAGATGTAGCAGAGATGTATAGGAAGAAAGGTCTATCAGACATAGCCGGCATCAAGATAGGAGGATTAGCCAAGTAATCCTTGATGGAATTGAAATCCTTTTGGAAGTCTTCATTCCATTTAAAGTGAACATCCTTCTTTAGCAATCATGTGAAAGGGAGAGTCTGATCAGCCAGTTGCGCCACAAATCGACGAATGGTTTGGATTTTCCCTTGCATACTACGAAGCTGAGAGATGTTTCTAGGTGGAGGCATGTTAACGATACCCTCAATCTTATCTATATCTATTTCAATTCCTCGGCAAGAGATGATAAACCCCAAAAGTTTCCCTACGTCAACACTGAAGACACACTTAAGAGGGTTTAGCCTCATTTTATATAACTAAAGTCTTTCAAAGACCAGACGTAGATTTTCAACATGCATTCCTCATGCTAGGGATTTTACCAAAATTTCATCAACATAATCTTCTAAGACCTTCTGGATGAAATCATGGAAGATCAAAGTCATGGTTGTTGATAGGTTGCTCCCGCGTTCTTCAACCCAAATGGAATGACAACATAAAAAAAGTTCCCCCATGGGTTCATGAAGGTGGTCTTATACTGATCTTCTGGGTTAATGTGGATTTGATTATAACCTCAGAATTCATCCATAAATGAAAGCAAAGCATACCCTGCGGTCGAATCAACGATCATATCAATATTCGGGAGGGGAAAGTCATCTTTGAGAGATGCCTTATTCACATCCTGAAAGTCAATGCAAATGCAGATTCTCCCATCATATTTTCTCACCGGTACACTATTTGAGATCCAAGGTGAGTAATCAATAGGCCGGATAAAGCCAGCTTTTAAGAGCTCCTCTATCTCGGTCTTGACCAACAAGGATACCTTAGGATTCATCTTTTGAATCTCTTGTTTCATCGACTTGGCATCAAGACTAAGCACAATGTTGTGTACCACAATTGACTCATCAATGCCACGCATCTCTTCATAATACATAATCATCCTTCGTGGTCAAAGTGAATGCTATATTTGGAAAACTCAAGTGGATAGGATCTACTTTGTATTCACCAATGTGGGAATTGGTGAAGTCCAAAGAACCCCAGTCGTTCCCTAACCATGCATTGACTTTCGATGGAGAAGATGACTTTACTGGAGATTGTTGCTTAGGTGGCAGTTCTAGTGTTTCCATCTTAGGAGTGCCAATCATGAGAGACTCTGATGACTTCTCCTTTTTAGCAACTCCCTTAGGGATCTCATCTTTCTTACACTCTTCCTTTTTAGGGGAGGTGATAGAAGCAGAAGTTATCACCAAAGAAGATAAGCTTGGTACCCAATTATGAAACGAGGGTGTAGCAGCAACCTGACCCACTGCAAAAATTTGACATAATTGCATAGCCTCGGGGTCAACTCTAACTATGACAACTCGGTTACCAGCTATGAATTTTACCACTCCATGAAGCATAGAAGATACGACTCCCGAGGCATGAAGCCAAGGTCTACCTAGAAGAAGGTTGTATGATAAAGGACCTGGCATAACGTGCACAAGGGTTGGAATGGTTACTGGTCCAACCTTCAAGGATAGTATGATATTTCCTACAAAGGTTTTTCCATAGTTGTCAAAACCTTGAATGTACAGAGAGGACGTTGCCAAAGATTTCAGATCTACTTTGATCTTTGGTAGCAAGTCCAATCCACAAATATTAAGTGCAGATCCATACAGTATCAATTAGAGTTTGTCTGATAGCCACACCATTCACATGGACAATAATCATCAAAGGCTCCACTAGATTCCTCACCTTGGGAGTCAGAAGTTCATGTGGATAGAAATTAATATTCATCCAATCTGCATGAATATGATCCATCAACGCATTCACGTTAGCCGATCTCATAGAGGAAGGTAGCAAGATCTTCCGCAAAGCTTCTTGCAACATACCTTGGTATACCAAGGCGGTTTGAAGCAAATCCCACAGTAAGATCTTAGCTAGAGTAACCTTCAGTTGCTTGATAAGATCATAATCACTCGGTTGCTTATCTGCCGACACAAGTGCCTTAGGAAGAGTCGGTTGAGAAGGTGGTAAAGAAATTTGTTGTTTTTGTCCAAGAACTTGCTTTTTATTACAAGTGTTATACGAGTGTGCAATGGTGTTATAAGACGACTGTATAGATTGCATAAATCTAGCATATAGATCAGAAGCTTCTCCTTTGAAACACTTTCCATTAATGGACTTAACCTTCTTGGGGGAAGGACTAGTCGTTGTCACATGAATGAAAGGTCTCTTAGGCCTTTGAGGGGTTGTGGAGATGATAATAATATTCACGAATGCTTTTTATTCGCATAAGGATGTTGAGGAAGGCGACTCATCCTTTGCACTCCTTTTTGGAGGAAGTGCATCAAGGAAGTCATCTAAGACTTCATCCAACATATCAAAATCATCTTTTGAAAATGCCTTATCAAAGGCATTAAACTTTGAAAGGAAGAGGTCTGACATCTAGACCATTCACATAGGGTTCACCAAAATGTAATGGATGGAATTTTCCACCTTAGGAAAGATGAATCCCTAAGGACAAATTATCTGTCTAATTACCTCTTTGAACAGGCGCAACGCTGAGCCAGGAGCAAAAGGAATGCTCTAGATCTATCAAAGAACTGAGACAAACCTCTAGAAAACTCTACAAGGTTTTGTAACCGAGACGATAGCATGGGCCCAAGACTGCAGTGCGGTGCGCTAGTGTCCTAGGAAGACAGAACACAGAGCTAGACAAAGATGCCTAGTTCTTATAGATAGAACACATAATAGAAGCATAATTAACTAAACTACTAACTATCTAACAAGCTAACCAACTATGAATGAATAAATATAGAATTTACAGAATATGGGTGAAATAATATGTGGACCGCTTAATTGGAAATATGAAGCAGAAAGGATAGAGCAAATAGGGAACCTGGGAAGCTCTCAAGTTTAGGATGTCGACGCGGTGCACGGACGCTAGCACGCTATGCTATCATCTGTACATCCAGAAAATGATAAATCCTAGAGTCCATGTGCTGGATCAAACCTGTACCTGTACACAGAGAAAAAGGGGGAAAATGTTGGGGTTGTATAGGGGCCTACCTCAATCAGACCCTCGCTTAGGTGTTTCCACCACCACGGACAGCAAGATTGGTATATATTGAAAAATAGATAACTTGGAACAAATTGGTAAATTAGTAAATTGGTAAATAGATGCAAAAAGAAAACTAATTCCTATTGCATCCAAATAAATATTGGAATATTGGTAAATACACTTATAAATGCAAAGGACTCATTACATGAAAGTGAAATAGAGAGAGTAAGGTTGGAAATCAAACCCTCCTTGATATTTGGCACCGCAAGCGTGATGAAGCCCACTTGATAGATGAATTGGTAAGAATCCACCACAAGGTCGGGAAGCTTGATGTTGGTATTTGATAGCTTTCTTTTGGTGTTGATGTTGCATGAGTCAAGAGCTTGCCAAAGAGATCTTTTTGAGAGAGTGCAAAGATCATGAACCAAGAACCCAAAGTGGGAACCCCCACAAATGAGTTGGAAAGGGTTTTTTAATTTGAAACAAGCACGAAGATCCATTACAACATGACGTAGGCCAAAGGACACACAGAGGCGCGCATCTGAGTCACCAACACTTTTAAAATCCGACCATTTTCAGGATGTTAGCGCGGCGTGCAAACATCCCCACCTCACGCTGATGTATGTTGGGAATAGGTCCCAAAGGGATGATAGCGCTAAACAATGATCTTTGGGATGAAGGTCCTATGATGACAAAATGTTACAATTTTGATCATAGGGTTGGCATAAATTCCTTAGGCATCATGCACAAGTGTCATAAATGCACCGGGTACAATTTGGGACACTACAAGTATTGAAGGAGTTCCTAGGTAAGTATCTCATTATTTATCTAGATGACATTCTTATTTTTTAGCAAGACAAGGGAGGAACATATCCGGCACATCAGACAAGTGTTCCAACGGTTGAAGGAAAAGAATTTATTGATCAATAACAAGAAGTGAAATTTCATGTAGAAAGAACTAGTTTATCTAGGATTTGTTATCTCTATAGAGAGATTGAAGATGGATTCAATGAATGTGAGAGAGATTGCAAAATGACTTACACTGATAGAAATTGGGAGGTAAGGTCTTTTAATGGCTTGGTGATTTTCTACCAAAATTTCATCAAGAATCTTAGCATCATTTGCACATCAATGATAGAGATAGTGAGGGGAGACTGGAAAAAGTTCAAGTGGAGGTTTGGAGCATAAGGGAGTTTTGAATTTCTAAAGAAAAAGGTGATGGATCAACCAATAGTATCCTTAAAATATTTCAAAACTCTTTCAAGTAGATTGTGGTGCCAGTGGTAGTGTCATAGGAGCAATCCTAAGCCAAGAAGGAGGACTAGTTGCTTATTTCAATGATAAGTTGAATGATGCCCAAAAAAGGTATTCAATGTATGATCAGGGGCTCTATGCCATAATTCAAGCATTGAAGGAATAGAGACACTGCCTACTACCAAAGGAGTACATAATCTATACTAACCATCAAGCCCTCCAATACTTGAATAGTCAAGGCAAGTTGAATGAAAGGCATATGCAATGGGTAGAGTTTATGCAAAGTTACACATTTGTCCTGAAGCACCAAAGTGGGAAGTCAAATTGGGTTGTGAATGCAATAAGTAGGAGAATAAACCTGATGATGTAGATGATAGTGACAGTAATGAGATTTGAAGAATTGGAGCATTTGTATGATGTTGATCCTGCCTTTGCGAGTGAACTGGTGGTGATTGACAAAAGTAAGTAGTTGGAGTACTTCATCCAAGACAACATGTTGTTTAAAGGAAATCAATTGTGTATCTGAAAAGCTCTATGCGAGAAAACCTGATCAAGGAGAAACATTTCGAAGGGTTGGCAAGGCATTTTAGAATCGATTAAATTGTGGCTTTGGTGAGTGAGAACTTATTTTGGCCTCAAGTCTACAAGTATTTCTGAAAATATGTTCAAGAGTGTAGGACCTATCAAGTAGCTAAGGGAATTAGTCAAAATATTGGGTTGTATCAACAGCTTCTAATTTAGAAAGACCTTGTGAGGATATCAATATGGATTTTATGTTAGGGTTGTTGAGGACCGAGAGAGGACAAGACTCTATATTTATAGTAGTGGATCGATTCTCCAGAATGACACATTTCATTCCTTGCAAGAAGACTTAAGATGCAGTGCATATTGCTGACTTATTCTTTCAAGAAGTGTTGAGACTACACAGAGTACCAAAGAGCATTGTTTCAAACTAGGATACCAAATTCACTAGATACTTTTGGAGGACATTGTGGAAGAAAATACAAACAAACTTGTTATCCTTGTTTTTTATTATGATACAAAAATTGGATAACCACTATGAATTTTTGTTCGAATTCGTAATGTAATTGTCTAAGTTTGTTTTTCAAGGAAAATTTTTGCTTCTTTGGTCTTACTGGGAATTTTTTGGTTGTCCCTCGATCTTAGTTAAGTTGTTAATTTTAAAAATTAACTTAAAGTTGTCTTTCTAAAGTTTTTCCAAAGTGTTGCAATGTTGGAGTTAAACTCTGATACTACACTAATCTAGGTCTTTTTTTGTGCAAATAAGATTTCTAAGTCCGAATTACACCTCTTTTTACCTTTAGGAGCAAATTGGACTTATAAGTCCAAATTGCACCTGAGTATGGAAATGTACCTTAAAGGTGTATTTCAGGATTGTAAACCTGAAATACACATAATGGTGTATTTTAGGTTTACAACCCCAAAACACACTTTTTATTTTGCACATTTGAATCTCATTTATTGTTTGTCTTTGAAACCAATTCAATTTTATCTTCCTTTTAAACCTTCTTTGTATTTCATTTTGGTTATTTTGCATTCCATTTTTTCCTGAGGGCCTAAAGCTTTGTCAAGTTGTAGAGATCTAGGAGTCGAAGTCGATTTTCAATCTTCCTTTTTTTGGTATATATTTATCCCTTTCTTTCTTGTTTTAAATTTATTGTTTTATTTTAGGGTTTATGTTCTTCCTATGATGGTGAAAAATGGAACTGGGTAAACTATGACCTAATCCCACTATCATACATACATTGGAATACAAAAGAGCCTAAGGAAGTGATTCACTTTGACTAACTCTTGTGAAAGAGAGTCAAGGAATACTTGTAGGGTTTATATTCCTTTGCTGGTATGAAAGGGAATGTGTTAAATGTGGGAGGATGCAAAACTATGCTAATAGGATGAATGAAAGTAACTAGAAAAGTAATAATAATATACTGGTATAGAGATGAAACTAAAACATAAATTACAAATATAAGAACGAAATTCTAATGTGCACCTATGAGTGAAATTTGAGGTTGAATTAGCAAGACTAGGGTGCTAGGCATTCTAGTCCTAGAGATTGTACTAAGCCAGAAATTAGAAATCTGCAACTTGAAGTAATCAGGATCAGAACTGCCAAAATCTGCTACCAACTATAGAGGCTCGGGGCATTGGGCACTCCGATCCTAAGGGTCTGAGGCCAAATTTTGCAAATGAACATGTTCCTCCTTGCTGATATATCCTGAAAGTTGCCCGCTCTAATAAAAAACATTTAACTACACCTGCAAGATGAAAAATGGTGTGTTTGTGGTAGATATAGGGTTTTGCCTTGGTCAAACCCCTTGTTTTGGTGATTTCCACCTCCACAAATAGCCAATAAAGTATTGAAAAGTGTGTGTGCCCTAGAATCTCGTATGTTTGTAAGATTTCTATGAGATAAGATGCAAACTAGATTTCTACTCTATGTTTGGAGTAAAACCCTGAATGAGCATAATGTAAATGCTATAAATCAAAAATGCAATATGGATCTAAAGTAATAATGTAAATCTAAAATGGGTGATATATAGATCTGATTACTCACATAGAGATATGAAAATAACATGAAACCATACCAAACCCTAAGGGAAAGGTACAAGCCAATCAAAATTCAATGATCTCCTTATTATTCTTCAATATCTCATAAGCTTCTATGGATGCTGAAAAAGATTGATGAACATTGCATGAATGATGAATTTGTTGATTGAAGACTTCACATAAAATGTACACTTTCACTCCATAAGAGTTTCCTTCAATTTCTAGTGAATGGATCCTTCAAATGAGGAAAGAAAAGGTTATATATATGAAACCCTAACTTTAATTTTGATCATAGGCTGACCTAGAATTGATGAAATTTCACACAAAGCAGGATTTGAACATTATAATACCACCAAATTAAGCTCTCAAAATTTGAGGAGAAAAAGTCGATACTAGTATGGTGGTCGCTCTGGTCCAGCCAATTTTTTTTTAAATTTCTAGGGAAGCAAAATATTGTGATTACAAAGTCAAATCTAGCTCGGTGCGTCAATCCAAGGTGTTTAGATGTGTGAAAATGCGCTTTGAATCTCAAAATTAGGACTTTAATAGGATTAATTAAAATGAAATAAAAGGGGCATACTTAGGGATAAGGGCCCAATTTTATAATATGTGAATTGATGAGAGAGGACCTTAGATTTAATTAAATTAATAATTAAATACATAAAAGAACCTTGAAAATGAAAAATAAAATGAGACACACTAAGGTGGGTGCTAACTTAATCATGGAATTGTACAACCCTAATTGAGGGTGTACAATTTACGATGCTACACTTCCCTAACCTGACTATTCGATCTTTCCTTTCCCATAAAGTGTTTTTGATTTGAATCATCTCTTTTGGTGGATGTTGGCATTAAAATCCTATCATACACCAAGTTCTATTTATGTAGTGCATGGTGGGGTTGCAGTCCCAACATACATTGAATGCACTCAAACCAAATCCCACAGTTTGGTGGATATCAGTGACATAGTCCCGACATACATCAAATCCCACCATTTGGTATATGTCAGGACTATGTCCCCAACATATGCTAAAATATATATAAGTCTTTCCTTTGTTGTGTAAGGCAGAGTTACAACCTCGACTTACACCAAGCCCTTCCCTTTTTGTGTAAGTCACGGCCATAACCCCGCCTTACACAAAAATCGACACTCAATCAAAATGGTGCTAAGTAGAAGTGTATATCGAGGTCGTAACCCTGATCTACACCAAGTCTCTCCTTTAAGGTGTATATCAAGGTTATGACCTTGATATGCACCAAATATGGATCATTTCACTATTGTTTCCTATGTGGTGCAAATCGGGTTTGTAAGCTCGATCTACACCACTTTTTTGTGTAAACTTCCCAAGTGTAGATTGGGCTTACAAACCCAATTTGCCATCTTTTCCCAAATGGAAATTGGACTTATAAGTCTGAAATGCACTTATTAAACCACACCTATTCTAGGGGTAAATTGGGCTTGTAAACCCTATTTGCACCAAGTGCACACACATGTAAATCGAGGTTACAAATTTGATTTACACCCAAACACAATCTTGTGCTACCAATGAATTAGAGTTTTTGGAACCCCAATGAAGTTAATCTGGAAAATTGAGCATGGTGATGATCTCTCTTTCAAATGTTGTAGTTACAATCACACTCAGATGACTGAGCCATCTCCAAGCAAGAGAATCATGAAGTTTAAGAAGCAGGATCCTCATCTAGTCTTCCCATCTTCTTTCGTGTCATCTAATGTTGACAACTTTGGAGACACAGAAATCGGTCATGTGGATCTTGAAGAGTTTCTTAAGAGAGTTAAAGAACCACTTGAATATTATAAGATGGAGGAAACTATTAACAATGGAATTCACTTAGTTGCAGCTTTTCCAATGTTAGCACAAAACCCTGAATTTGTGTTAGCATTAGGTAATAGGTTTGATGCTATAAGTAGATCTGTCAAGGATGCAAAATGAAAGAAAACTCTCATTTAATTGGATGAGGACTTTTTTGACACAATTTCCAAATGTCCAAACATTGATCAATATGCCAATATTGACATGCAGTCAACTCAGACATATTATGATAATAATTCAAACAAGTGCAGGAGGAATATCAACGATAATTGATTGAAGTCTCCAAGGCCCACTATTGTAATATGGCCTAAGACCATTCATCGAAGTGATTTCATTGAAGAGGTAAATGATTTGATCACTCTTCTTAGTAGGGTGAAAGGGCTTCATGTTTCAAATACATGTCATGAATGGATGTATCAATACATCCATATCATCCATCAAAATAAGAAAAGGATCTATTGGGGTAAATAGATAAGTGACTCTTTATCTAAGCAACTTACCAAGGTCCAAACTACTTTTAAGTTTTATATGACTTCATTTCTAGTGTATGCAGCAACCTCAATAAGGCACTTTCTAGGGTTATCTACAACAAGGGCTAGGAGCCAAATTCTAGTATATCAATATTACTCTCAGTTGACTCTAAAGAATAGTTTACACCATTTCAGGAAAGTGAATGATGCTTTCTTCTATCACTACATGTGCATGTTTGATAAGGATCTCCTGAAGAAGAGGGTACCAGATGAAGCCTGGAATGTAGTGAATTAGTATGGGTGTATGTTCCTACAATTCCCCACTTTCAACTACCTCAGAGTAGGATGTTATGATGATGAGCCTTTCATGCTCCCTAGATAACTGTCATACAAAATTTTGCTCATGGAGTTGGCTTGTCAGATGTTAGTGATACATGAACGCCAGTCAAGTTCACATGACCCTGCGTTCAAGTTATCTCTCACCATTGGGAGATATTTAATTAATTCCATTTACAAGGCTAGGGCCATGGATGAGGATATGAGAAGGGTTACAATGAAGCTCTTCAAGGATAGGAAATATTTTCACTACAGGGGCATGAAGAACAAGTTTATGAAAATGTATGCTCATGTTCATTATGTAGAAGATATCTGGATAGACTGCATAACAGAGGAAGATATCAGAAAGTTTGATTATTATCGTCTCACTGTTGAGAAAATTGCGAACCTAAATCTTGTTGATATTCTTGAGGCTCTCAAAGATGATGGAAACATTCTGGATCCATGTATGAAAAGAATAAGATTGAAAATTAACCACTCCCTCTCATACAATGGTCACAAAAGGAAATGACTGGGTTACACTTTTTGTTACATCTTGATTTTTACTAAAATCATACATTTTTAGAAAATACATTGATTTAAGCCTTGAGAGGTCCCATTTGAATTAACTAATTGAAGAGAATTAGATCAAAGCCTCTTATATTAAAATCCCTTGGATAGAACCTCTCTACTCTTAAATCATACTTGCAATAGAGTCTCCCTCGCACCTATCAAAATGTTGATAAAAGATCGCTTTTACATTAGCTTTTGGGGGGTCAAATGAATTCATTTAAAAAAATTGTTGGTTTAGTCTGTAAGTCCTTATTATAAGATTTCCAAATAGTATAATTTTTAATATATTTATTTTTTATTTCTTATGAATGTAGATTTGGCATTGAACATTAAGGATTGTGTTTCACACTTGTAGAAATTTTGAAAAATAGAGAATAAAAATTGTAAAATATATCATTTCCCTAGGTATTGATATCCTCATTTCAACACTAAAGGAAGAAGTTAATTCAAATACATACAAAAGAATTTATGCATTACAGAATACACCTCTCTCCAAATTACAATTACTTTGAGTTCAAAAATTAACTAAAAAAAATACATGTAACAAAAAAATATGGGAAAGTATCCATCCACTAGATATTGGTGTGACAAATGTATATTTTAAAAATTAGAATTTCTTCTTTCTATAAAAAATATTATTCATTACAAAATAAATGTCACTTCTGAAAAATGCTTATTATTGTTAATATTAAGTTCTTAAGTTACATAACAATATGGACAATTCATTCCTAATTATTTTAAAAATTTATATTTAGAATCTATATGAAAAATCTCACAAATCAGTAGTTTACTTTATCTTCAAATTTGTAATGATTTACCTGCTATAAGTGTTAGAAAATAAAGATCTAGTGCAAAATGTTGATTTCAGTGTCAAGTTTGGCCAAAAAGTGTAACCCAGTATTATCGGATCACCCGAAAGGATTACTTGAAATTCCAAGTACTTCTTAGTCCGAAGGACACAAAGATCCATTCCTGATACATCCCACAATGCTCCAGGTAGTTTTCCTCCTCATATTCCTTTTCTAATCCTATTCCTTTTTGTTCCCCTATTTCCTATACATCTAATGCTCCTAGTGTAGTTTTTCATTCTATTCCTTCCACAACAACTAGTGAGTCAGCCTTAGACACTCCATAGGACAATATTGAAAATGTGTTTCTCCCAAATATGTTCAAAGTGTCTTCTTCTATGTTAGAGGATTTTCATAAATTCATGTCAGATACTAAACTTGCACCCAAAGTTTCAGTCACAGAGAACCCACTTGCAATTGTGACTTCTACTCCTCCCATTATGACTACAAATGTAGAGAATCAAGAACTGCATCTCAGGTATTGGTCACAAGAGTTGAAGATGACACACCTTTACCACCCTAGCTAGTATCTAATACGCCTAAGAGGAAGAAGCAAGCCATCTCCCTAGATGGCTTTGACTTTAGCCAGCTGGTTCCTATCAAGCCCAAGATTACAAAAATGGTTGAATTTGTCTAAGGTTAAAGTGGATAAATCAAAGAAAAAGAATGTTGAACTTGCAGTACCTCCTCTAGACACAATATTGAAAAGATTCAACCTTCTAATTGTGTCATTAATAGAATTGAATTGGGCAAGAAAACTCATGAGGGAACTGTGGAGGATGCTTAAACATCTTTTGATAATCTTGTGGCGAGGTACAATGAAGAAAAGGTAAAGAAGGATAAACATAAGAAACAAGTGGAACAACTCACCTCTATATTAATTAAGATAAAAAAGTCTTCAAAGGTAATTGAGCTAGTTACTTCATTAGTTGATGAACAAGTCATCAAACAATTTGAGCAGGTTACTTCACGAGGGAGATTAGTGGGTGAATGGATGGACAGAATGTTGAGTCAAGGAACACATATTTTATACTTTGCAGTTAATTTGATTAACAATTTGGAGGGTGTTAAGTATGAGGTAGATAAAACATTGGATCTACTCTCACGGTAATTGGAGATGCAAGAGAAAGACTTCAACTCATGGTTGAAGTTAGAAGATTTTCAATTTGATGCTCTGATTGATAATGGAGTGCTCCCTTCAGGAGACATGCATATTGAACAAAGGGAAGCATTAGAACATCAAATGAACACTTTGGAAATTATCATCAAGCATATGCAAAAGACACTAAAAGAATGTAATGATAAAGGGATGGAAATTATAGAAAAAGTATTAGAACTTCCCTGTACATTCCTTGATGAGAATTAGAGGCCTCTTCATGAAGATGTTATCATCAAAGAATTCAGCTTGCTCATTGCAGAAGAGGAACTGATAAATAAATTTTCTCTATGTCCTCAATTGATAAATTGATAAATATTCAGGTTAATCTACACAACTTGGCTTCCCTTCTGAAGAAGCATAAAATATGTTATGTTGGCCTTGGAGATTCTATCACTTGATTCAAAGTTGTCACGAGTCATACTCAAGGACCTCATAAAGAACAAATGAAGATTACCCTACTAAAATATGAGAAATTCATGAAACAAGATCATAATGGAGTGTTTGATGACACTTAGTAGTTTTGCATTTCTGAAGTTGTAGGTGCATTTTTATAATTAGTATCGGACACTTCAAGTGTTATTTTGTATTTATGTTTTGCATCTAGAATATGCACAAGTTCTAAATCAAGTAGGACTCATTTTTACTTAGTCATAGTTTGTTGTAGCTTTCCTAGATTAGCTCTTTGCCACTCTCCTATATATATGAGGGTTCTCATTGTAATTTTCATCTTTAATCTTATGCAATGAAACTCTGTTGAACTGAAGAGAAAAGTGAAGCTTTGAGTTCATATTGTTATTTTGCAAATTTGATCAAATAAGAGAACATCTTTGGCTTTCAAGTATTCTATTAGAGTCATTGTGGTTTATGGTGAGACTGTTCTTATGTCATTTTTCTTGTAAAATCTTATTTTGGTTGAGTAAAAGCATTGTGGAAAGTATAATTAAAGAGTAGAACAAATATTTTTTTGTAAACTTTGTGTTACATTTCAGAATTTGTAAGGTAGAATTAGTACGTAGATAACCATTTAAAGACTTTGGGCTTTACTTTGTTATCTTAAGTGAAAATTTATAAATTTCTAAATAGGTATCAATTCAAAGACTTTGTGCTTTATCTTGTTATCTTGGAAAGTCTATTTTGGGTTATAGAAGTTATTGATTAAAGGTTGATAGGATTATAGTGTTTTGGAGACTTTGAGCTCAAGTGCTATTTTCTCATCCCCAAGAAGCAACATGAGACTTTGTGCTTTCATGAAAACTTTGCTTCTTGATATTTGTATTTTTTATTAGTGTACTTTGAGTTATTCCATAGTAACTTTGAAGTTGTCTAAATTATTACTACTCAAATTGTAACTTCTTTTTTGGAAAAAAAAAAAAGAAAGAAAATAATAACAACTATTTTAAAAAGAGAGAGAATAAGATGATGTACCGCCTAGGTTTAGATTAGGATTCATAGTTAAAATTTTGTTCTAAATAGAGAAGAGTAGTAAGAAAAGGGGGAGCCCTCCCTTATAATTAGGAGAGGTTTAATCCCACGTACTATGGTTAAAACCACAATTTTGTGAACTTCCCCAATTTAAAAAAAATTCACCCAACAAAACTTGAAGTTCAACTCCACTTTTCACCCTTAGACCAATGGGTAGATAGAGGCAAGGAATAAAAGATTGGGGAACTTGTTGAGATGTTTGGTGGGAGATAAAACCATGAACTTCCCAACATAATCTTACCACAGGAAGAATTTGCATACAACAACTTAGTAAACCCAAGTACCAAAAAGACACCATTTAAAATTGTTACCGAATTTCATCCTAAAGGAGTAATCAAACCCAAAGACATCAACCTAGAACATAGGAGTGTAGATACTGAGGATTTTGTAGAACACATAGAATTCATCTACAAGGAGGTCAAGTAACATCTGCAAGCCATGAATAATAAGGAACAAGCGGATATCAAGAGAAGATAGTAGGAGTTTGTGGTTGGAGATGAATTCATGGTGTACCTTCGAAAGGAGAGGTTAGTAGGTACATATAACAAGCTAAAGATGAAGAAGTTTGGACCTTTTAAGATCATTTTAAAGTTTTATTCTTAGAATTATTATGAAGTAGAGCTACTAGAAGGCATTGACATCTCATCGATATTCAATGTCATGGATCTCTACCAGTTTCATGGAATATGGAAAAAAGAGGATGACACATAAGAATCATTTCAGGACCAACTATCACAAGTACCGCTAGAGAAGATAGAAAAAATTCTAGACAATAGGACTAGACCCGACACCTGGAATAGGGAGTATAAAGAGTAGCAAGTGGAAGGGTAAGCCGATAAAAGGTTCAATGTGGATCTCAGAAGTGAACCTTAAGTGATTTAAATTACATTAGGAACTAGTAGTATGTGAGGCACACTATTCAAATAAGTTTGAGGGTCTAATCAGGAGAATCCCGGAGAGCTGGAGACTAAACCTAAAGGAGAGAGTGTGCAGAACCTTATTGAACCTTTCAAAGCTTGTACAATATGTCACATGATGGATATGGAGCTACATAAACTTCATATGGGCCTACACCCATCTACATCTAGTTTTGGACCTTCTTCAAGCAACTGGGGTTGACACGCATGTTACAAAAACTATTGGACCTAGAACCCTAGGAAGGTTGATGCAAATCATTTTTAGTGTTTAAAATTTATATATATATACACATTAAGACCCTTGGGAGATGATCATTATTAGTTAGGGAGTAGTAGTTATGGGAAGGTAGATTTGGAAGACTTCCATTTTAGTATTTGCTTTGTAATAATCTCATGGTGGCCTATGTGCCATCATATGGGGCCAATGGGATGAATGTATTTGACATGTGAGTGTTTATGGGCATGTAATCATTCTATTATATTCAAATAAAGTTTTTTTTTTTTTGCATTCATTTTCAATTGTGCCTTGTGTGTGGTTTTGAGTTGCAAGGCTGGACAATCCATTCTAAACTCTCCAACCTTGACTGCATCAAGTGAACTCTTGCATCTTGTTGATCCATCTACATATTCATCATGTGAACTCTATTGTGTGAAAATATTTTTCACAACATGTGGACCGTATGCAACTATTTTTTTCCCAACCAAATAAGATCGAATTTCTTTTATTGCTTTAACCAAAGCGTGTGTTTTTTCTTTCCATTATGTAATAATTCAATTCAATTGCTTGTGTAATGCCCACTAAAATACCCTAGAGAAATAAACCAAAATCTACTAACAAAAAGAGATATTTTTTTGCTTTTAACATAACCATTACAACTACGCTATTAATGCAATGTTACTACCATTATTCATTAATGCATCGTTAACTATATACAGGAATACATAAATAAATAAGAACATAACAATAGAATTATATTACACAAGCGGAATAAACATTTAACCATTAACATAAATCTATATAAACTCATACAATGCAAATACAATCCCTAGGGTATCTCAACCTCACTACTTGACAAAATCTTAACACATCTTATTTTCATCTTAAATTATCCTTAAGGTCATACATATAATTTCATCTTACAATTTCACACAATACAAATGTACAAATACTATCTCTTTAGTTCACATAAAACTATACTCTAACATTACATAAACGAGTATCCAATGCATCAATTAATATACAATGAGAACTCCTCCTAAACTACTACATCATATTCCCTTTCAATTTACATCAACAAATACATGAAGATACATAACTTAGGGGCACATAATCTCATCTACAAATACAAATCATCATGATAAAATGTTTTCTATTCCAAGTACATAGAAATTGGCACCAAAGAATATCCACATAATAAAGAATCCAAGAATCCAATCCATGCACGCTAACAACCAAGAAGAAGAATATATTAATGGAAGAAGGCATCAAACCACCTGATCATGTGAAACCAAATAGGAACCACCCCTTGTTCTAGAAGATGACATGGGGTTCCAACACTCACTCAAAACCTAGGTTGACACCTAACAATCATGGGACTCAACATAGCGCATAATGAACACAACACAACAATAATCATATGACAACACAAGGTTGAAATCAACAATAAACTCTTCCAGAGGCATACACTAAATCATGGCATATGGACATGGTCACATGTAGCAAAGGAGTGTCATCACATGATGTCCTCATATAGAAGGGAATATGGTCATCTTTACTAGTCACGCTCCTATGTGTTAGCCTCACAAAGAAGGTAGATATACACCCATAGTAGACATGTATGCTATCCTCACAAAGAAGAGAAATCCATACTCCTAATAGACATACAAGTTACCCTCACCAAAGAAGGGTGAAAACAATCCATTAATAGACATGTGGAGCCATCTCAACCTATGTGAGTGCAAGGGAGATCAGCTTGCCATCTCATAAGGCCCAAACTAAATATAATTATCTTATTAGGTGAAATCCAAACCCAATAAATTATTAAATGTTATCACTGAATTACAAAAAGGAAAACTCCCAATGTGCCCTGGTGGTCTAGGTGCCAAGCAACCTAACTCACGTGACCTCGGTCATCACAAGGAAGCCCACTCCCCCTAATCATATGCCAAGCCATAGGGTATCACATAACAAAATACAACACAATAGTAACATGAATCTCAATATGGAAAGCATCCAAAAGTCATTACAAAACATATACAATTGAATCACAAAGATAGTCATCAACATACAACCAAGAGACACTTAGCAAGGATCAAGCCATAAGATCATAATGCCAAAGTGAAACAATAAAGAGAGCCTCAAGAATTTCAAATACACATAAATAGGGGAAATACATGAATCCAATAACATAGAATGATCCTCCACAGTGAGGCACAACGTAACTGTCCTCAACAGTAAGGAATCACTCAACTTGTTGAAGCAACATATCAAAACCTCAACTGACAAGCACAAAACCACTTGCCAGAGCCCAAATGGATTAACACACATCACAAATGAATGGCACGGTGCCACAAAACCATCAAACATACTACAACAAGCCTCTAGAATGAAGACCCCACAGAGAAATCAACTGAGGGACTCAAAAACTAACCCAAAAATCTGTTGACACTACTTTGGCACTATTATAGTCTAGAATAGTGCTATTATTCTTTGTTTTAGCACTATTGTAACAAGGGACCAACTCACAAAAAAAAGGGATACAAAGATACTCAAATTTTCCTAGATTCGGGCATGAGCCTTACAATGACACAAATACGATCCAGAAGTCACTAAAAGCCAATAAGAAACCAAAACAAAGCCTTGTTAAGGCCAACAATACAACGCATCCAAGAATTCAAACTTATACTGAAAACAACTTGCATAGAAAAGATTACAGACATAGCCACTCCAGATTTAATCAAACCAAATGGACATAAGACAGGGTATGCAACAACAAATAAACCTCACAAAACCAACCATTACCCCAATACATTCATAGCCAACTTATAATCAACATACACAAATGCCCTTCTCCGGCAATACAACACACAGATTCAAAATATATATATAATTTTTTTTTCCAAAATATTACTCCCAATTACTGATAATAGAGTAATCATTCATTCCCAAATCTCCCTAAACAATCTTTTAGCAGTCACAGAGAAAACATCTCTTTTCAAAAATCAAAATGTAAGAATGGAAAAAGATCTCCAACCTGGAAGTAGAGTGATGGTAATGCAATCGTAGAAGAGCAAAAATCCAACCAACAAGCTTTCCAAAATTCAACCCAACCAAACAATTCTCACTACAAGCAATTCTAAAATCCAAAAGTCGCAGAAAGATATCCTGAAGGACACCCACAAAAATGCTCACAAAGCCAATAAATAGAACTTCATTCAAAACTACAGAAGAATATATGCCAATCAAAATATTCCAATACAATATATTCTATACCAACCCCCTTCCAAAAATCGAGGTAAGAATATAAAATAATATTATTTACTTACCCTCAAATCTCAACCAATAAAATAAATCAAAGGCAATATAAATAAATGCTTCAATTAAATATAAAACCATAAATAATTTAAATAAATAAATAAATAATTGAATAATATTATCCTCGCAATCACAGCTCCCAAGAGGGCCAATCATAACAAGGGGTAGGTACATAAATAATAACAAATAAATAAAACAATGCAAATAAATAAATAATCAAAACAATAAATAATTAGATAAACAATAAATAATCCAACAATAAATAAATAAATAAACAATAAAGAAGATAAATAAATAAATGTACGGATAGATAGAAATACCCATCCACTAATTAAACAATAAATAAATAAATAATAATCCAATAAATCAAAAGCTCAAATAATAAATCAATAATAAATAACCAATAAATAGATGAGCTAAAAATAAATAAACAAATAAACAATAAACAAATAATTAAATGTACAAATACATATAAAATAATCAAATATATAATAAATAAATAGATGGATGTACTGATAAGCATAAATACTCAATTAATATAATTTCACCAATTTAATTATTAATTAATTATAAACTCCCAGTAAATAAATATGTATAAATATATTGTATTCGTACTATCCATTATTTAATAATTTACGTCAATGGCTATATGCAGTAATTTGATTAATTAATTTCCATTAAACCAATAAAATATAAATCCATAAAATAAACATTAATGAATAATAATTCTTTAATAATAATAATAATAATTGCACATTAATATTAAATATTAATGTAATCCATTGATTTAATTTAATATTGATAAACTATATAAACCGGTTACTTATTAATTAATAAATAATCGCAAACTCACAAGGCAACCTGACATAAGGTTGAACAACATACCACATGACACAGACCAACAACTCAAGCCAAGACACTAATTCAAAAGGGTATCAACTTAAGCCTAGAGTATGAGAGGGAAACACATGCCATCAACAACTTTCCGTTGGGATAAAGACATGGTCAAACCTGTGAGACCAGGTGGAGTCGATGTCTGGTACCTGCAATCTTGCATCCACCACTAAACACACAATATATATATATATACAACACATATACATCATAAATGATCAGGCAAGTGATAGATAATCGCTACATTATATCGTGCTCACAATGAGTGGTATGACATCATCTCTAATCACGAAGACACTAGAAGATAATCACAAACATCGTTGCATCAACTTAGTAATCATAATCATAGAGTAGGGTTAGCGTAATCATAATGTCATCAAAATCCCATAAACAATATGATCCATCATAAATAATGATCAAATATAGATCCATCATAATATCCAATACAATCATGAAATAGGGTTAGTACATAACATGAAACCATCAAAACATCATAAAGTAGACTAAGCTAGATCAATATATTCCTTTGATGTACAAAAAGACAAGATGAATCGGGGAGGGGCACTACATTCTCCCCCCTTGGGCTCGACTTACTCGTGGAAATCATCAAGGGTTAAGTTGAAAGCATACACACATCAACCCAAAACTTCTTAATTCAAACATTTCCTAGCCCAAAGTAAGATAATGACAACAAGAGTTTCCTTACTGTGCTTCAATTATTCAAGGGAATGCATTACATAAGAGATAAAACAGGTCACACAACTCTTACTATTTACAATAAGCATGCTAAATCCTTAAAATATCTTGAAGAGAACTTTATTTAACTATATTTTGAAAGACTAAAACTATAATTCATATCTCTGAGTTAGCATCTATAAACAAAAATCACAATAACTCACACCATTCAAGCATGGCAGCAGTCCTTTAACATCTAGTTACACGCAATTAAGAAGATAAATATGCATTTTACACAATATTTTACTCATAGGCACATTCTTATATTATTTAAGAAGTCACATGTCGTACACCTATATGAGGAAAATTTGAATAAACTTCCTTCCAGACAGAATAAGATCAATAGAATCTTATAATTACCCAAAATCTAGATCCTATAGTTTCAAAAAAAATAGGATTTACAGTATTCAAACTACTTAGTCTCTACCACACTTCCGCTACGATACTCTGATACAGACATTCATGCATCTTTCATCCAATCAAATTATTTAAGGAACTCTAATCCATTAATTATGCATGATACATATACACATAAGCACTCATTGAAGGTATGAAGTGAACAATTATTTCCCTTTAAACTATTTCATATATTACATACTTCTCAAATCCAAATGCATTTCTATCTAACATTCCATAAAATCCTAAAAGTTACTGGTACATTTCATCTCATTAACATATTTCATTTATTCAACCGATACTAACATTATCTAATTGTTCCTTAAGTCTAGTGCACTTCTCTGTGGTGTCCTCCCTTGCACATACTATCAAAGGTTCAAATTTAACATGATAGAAACAACACTTTACTCATGACAAGAGCCCATAATACTTCCACATTCAGAATGGCCACTATGGATGACAAAAGAAAGAAAGTCAAACGAAAGATCATTAAATCCAACATAAATCATGAAAAGAAAGAAAAATTTGCCAGCAAAATCAATCAAGAAATAAAGTGTGACAAGTGTCACCACAAGAACAAAATAAATGAAAGAAGAAATTAGTGGTCAATCCTAAAATAAATAAATCCAAAAATCAAATTAACTCCAATGATACTTCACACAATACACAAAATAACCAACTCATCCAATCTACATCACGAGGTGACCAATATCAGTCACACCAAAGGGAGTAACCACTACACAACACCCTGAATGTGTTAGAGAGTGTGTACCAAACATATAAAACCATAAGTTTATTTATCTATATTCATTTTAATGTAATACAGTCCTTTATGATATTCTAGACAAGTATCCTTCATGAAAGATAACATATGCAAGGAGGAAATAAGGTGTCGCATACATTCACAAGGAATACAATCATACATGATTAATGTTCAAGATATCCTATCTATAAATTTATCATATTTACCAAGTTATAATAGAAACAAATGTTAGGACTTCAATTAATCACTTGATGATATACTATAGCATACACCATTTCAAGATCAATGCTCAATAAATAGCATGGAGATGATCAGAATGTTCTACATGATGTCATTGAACAATTTAATCAATCATATATTCACAAAAGTAAATTACTCATAACATATAAATCTCATTATTTTAGGCAAAATTTAATATCATATTTCAATCACTCCCACTCCAACCACCTATGATGATTTACCAACATACCCTTAGCTAATCAATTGTCTATATTAAGCATAAAACTAGATATCATAGCCTTACATACAACTTACTTTATCTCCATTTTCATTTCATGTCACATAAATTCAAGTACATGCTTGCATTATTCTATTCAAACTCATATCCTATCATCGTATAACTATAATCATTTGTAGACTAAGTATTTTCAAAAATTCAAGGAAAATTGTCATTTAGAGTCACAATACAACTTCATACAATTTATTATCAATCCATCCTAATAGAATTCGTTAAGAAAACACTTTCTCAAAATTTAAATAAGGTAAGGATATAGCATCTTTTCTTAATATATCCATTTGATCAAGCAAAATATTTCATCAAAACCGCACAACTCCTACTCAAGTTGATTTTATCTTGCCAAACCAAATAAAGACGCAATGCTATGACTTCATTCAACACACATATTATATCATGATCTTTTAACTTATTAGTTCGTAAAAACTTTATACATTATTTATGAAAAAAAATATTCTATCTCACTAATTCTTCTTCAAACAAAAATATTGAATGCTATGCATAAATTTTGATCTTCAATGCAAATTTATTCCATCCAAACTTCTCTTTTAATGTATTCAAAATCATATTTGTCATTGAGTATTCAATGCTTCTGCTTAGTGTTAAGAAGCTCTTAAGTTCTATAAATCTTTTATCCAAATAGAGAGAAGAGGGAGAAAAGCATTGTCAAAAAATCAATATAACCAAAATTGTACATGAACAATTTGAATTTTCCTAGACATGCCACATTTATTGTACCATGCAGCTATTTACATCATTTTCTAAGATATGCAAATTCAACCTCCCATGAGGTCTCCTAACATTACAATTGCAACTAGAAATCTCAAGTCCTTATTGAAAGATATGATTTACTCAAATAGTCTTTTCTTAAATGCAGATTCACACACATATATATAAACACCCGATGGTTCTATTTGGTACCCACACAACACCAACTAACACTTTACATTTTACGAAGAAGGGTAAGGGAAGGAGAAGGGCATTATTAAGCTACTATTTTCTATCTAGTGATGCAACTCATGCAAATTCTTCTATTTTCTCATCATGATGTATACTAAATCATTATTATATGCATAATACAAGCACTTCATCTTACTATTCATAAGCAAATCAATGTAACAACCTAATTAGTTAAGAGAACATGCATAATTTTCTCTCATTCTATAGCATACTTATTTATATAGGGAAAACAACCTCTACTACTCAGGTAAGCACTAGAAATACAAAGCAGGAAAGATCGCATAGAATCATATATACATTAGTCACATCCAGGAGACATGCATAAGAAATGAATACACATATTGCACACAAGTATGATTTCTAGAAGAGATTAGGGAGAAAGACAAAGTATAAACATATAAGGCCTCCTAAGTTCCAATGACATTTTCCTTCACAAATCACAAACAACAACTCAAGTCAAGAGACCATTATAGTACACCACACAAGGCCAAGAAAAATAACCTTAACCAGAGATCCCAGTGTTTGCAACACGGGCTCTGATACCAGATGTAATGCCTGCCAAAATACCCTAGAGAAATAAACCAAAATCTACTAACAAAAAGAGATATATATTTTTTCTTTTAAGATAACCATTACAACTACGCTATTAATGCAACGTTACTACCATTATTCATCAATGCATCGTTAACTATATACATGAATACATAAATCAACAAGAACATAACCATAGAAACATATTACGCAAGTGGAATAACCATTAACATAACTCTATATAAACTCATACAATGCAAATACATTCCCTAGGGTATCTCAACCTCACTACTTGACAAAATCTTAACACGTCTCATTTTCATCTTAAATTATCCTTAAGGTCATACTTACAATTTCACACAATACAAACATATAAATACTATCTCTTTAGTTCACATAAAACTATACTCTAACATTACATAAATGAGTATCCAATGCATCAATTAATATACAATGAGAACTCTCCTAAACTACTATGTCATATTCCCTTTCAATTTACATCAACAAATACATGAAGATACATAACTTAGGGGCACATAATCTCATCTACAAATACAAATCATCATGATAAAATGTTTTCTATTCCAAGTACATAGAAATCAACTCCAAAGAATATCCACATAATGAAGAATCCAAGAATCCAATCCACGCACGCTAACATCCAAGAAGAAGAATATCCCAATGGAAGAAGGCATCAAACCACCCGACCATGTGGAACCAAATAGGAACCACCCCCCATGCTAGGAGATGGAATGGGGTTCCAACACTCACTCAAGACCTAGGTTGGCACCTAACAATCACGAGACTCAACATAGCGCATAATGATCTCAACACAACAATAATCACATGACAACACAAGGCTGAAATCAACAATAAACTCTTCTAGAGGCATACACTAAATCATGGCATATGGACATGGTCACATGTAGGAAATGAGTGTCATCACATGTTGTCCTCATATAAAAGGGAATGTGGCCATCCTTACTAGTCACGCTCCTACGTGCTAACCTCACAAAGAAGGTAGGTATGCACCCATAGTAGACATGGATGATATCCTCACAAAGAAGAGAAATCCATACTCCTGATAGACATACAAGCTACCCTCACCAAAGAAGGGTGAAAACAATCCCTTAACAGACATGTGGAGCCATCTCAACCTATGTGAGTACAAGGGAGATTAGCTTGTCATCTCATATGGACCAAACCAAATAGAATTATCTTATTAGGTGAAACCCAAAACTAATCAATTATTAAATGTTATCACTGAATTACAAAAAGGAAAACTCCCAATGTGCCCTGGTGGTCTAGGTGCCAAGCAACCTAACTCACGTGACCTCGGTCATCACAAGGAAGCCCACTCCCCCTAATCATATGCCAAGCCATAGGGTATCACATAAAAAAATACAACACAATAGTAACATGAATCTCAAAATGGAAAGCATCCAAAAGTCATTACAAAACTGATAAAATTGAATCACAAAGATGGTCATCAACATACAACCAAGAGACACTTGGCAAGGATCAATCCATAAGATCATAATACCAAAGTGCAACAATAAAGAGAGCCTCAAAAATGTCAAATACACATAAATAGGGGCAATACATGAATCCAATAACATAGAATGATCCTCCACAGTGAGGCACAACATAACCTCTCGTTGGAGCTACAATTAACCATCCTCAACAGCAAGAAATCACTCAACTTGTTGGAGCAACATATCAAAACCTCAACGGACAAGCACAAAACCACTTGTCGGAGCCCAAATATATTCACACACATCGCAAATGAATGGCACAGTGCCAAAAAACCATCAAACATACTACAACAAGCCTCTGGAATGAAGACCCCACAAAGAAATCAACTGAGGGACTCAAAACCCAACCCAAAAATCTATTTACACTACTTTGGCACTATTATAGCCCAGAATAGTGCTATTATTCTTTGTTTTAGCGCTACTGTAACAAGGGACCAACTCACGAAAAAACGGGATACAAAGATACTCAAATTTTCCCAGATTCGGGCATGGGCCTTACAATGGCATAAATATGATCCAGAAGTCACTAAAAGCCAATAAGAAACCAAAACAAAGCCTTGTTAAGACCAACAATACAACGCATTCAATAATTCCAACTTATACCGACAATAACTTGCACAGAAAAGATTATAGACATAGCCACTCCATATCTAATCAAACCAAATGGACACAAGACAGGGTGTGCAACAACAAATAAACCTCACAAAACCAACCATTACCACAATACATTCACAACCAACTTATAATCAACATACGCAAATGCCCTTCTCCAGCAATACAACACACATATTCAAAAAATCAAAATGCAAGAATGGAAAATGATCTCCAACCTGGAAGTAGAGTGATGGTAATGCAATCATAGAAGAGCAAAAATCCAACCAACAAGCTTTCCAAAATTCAACCCAACCAAGCAATTCTCACTCCAAGCAATTCTAAAATCCAAAAGTCGCAAAAAGATATCTAGAAGCACACCCACAAAAATGCTCACAAAGCCAATAAATAGAATCTCATTCAAAACTACAGAAGAGTATCCGCCAATCAAAATATTCCAATAAAATATATTCTATACCAATCCCCCTTCCAAAAATCGACGTAAGAATATAAAATAATATTATTTACTTACCCTCAAATCTCAACCAATAAAATAAATCAAAGGCAATATAAATAAATGCTCCAATTAAATATAAAACCACAAATAATATAAATAAATAAATAAATAATATTATCCTTGCAATCACAACTCCAAGAGGGCCAATCATAACAAGGGGTAGGTACATAAATAATAACAAATAAATAAAACAACAATGCAAATAAATAAATAATCAAAACAATAAATAATTAGATAAACAATAAATAATCCAACAATAAATAAATAAATAAATGTATGGACAAATAGAAATACCCATCCACTAATTAAACAATAAATAAATAATAATCCAATAAATCAAAAGCTCAAATAATAAATCAAAACCAATATAAATCAATAATAAATAACCAATAAATAGATGAGCCTTTAAAGCAGCAAATGCCTTTTGTCACCCATGCTTTAGCAGAGCACCCCTGTGTAAGTGCCAATGGTTTGGAGGAGTGCAAGAGGTTCCACCAAATGGATCTACCTCCATGGACTAGCTCATTGTTGTTGACTCTAGTATTGTTGATGAAAGGCTTAATACTCTCCCAAGCCTTTCAGATAGACTTGAAGACATTCAAGCCCTAAACTGATACCACGAAGTCTCCAGCCACAAGGTCACAAAAAGGTAGGGATTTCCAAGATTTGGCCTTTTTCGGTGCAGCCGTCACAATGTTATTCCTAATCAGAACCTTCCAAGGTTCATTGCCATCAAGTGCTAGAAAGATCCATTTTGTTGCAAGAGAAATCCCTTGGATTCTCAAATATTTTAGTCCTATCCCTCCCAAAATCTTGTCCTTATGACACCATTCCCATTTCACATAATGCATCCTTTTGTTACCTTTTCGATCAGACCAAAGGAAGTTCCTAATGGTTTTTTGAATTTCTAGGATCTAGTAATTAGGGAACATCCATACTGAAGAGTAGTAAATGTTGTAGGAGGAGAGAATTTTTTGACACGCCTACACTCTCCTGGCGAGTGAGAGATACCTATTAACCCATTTGTTAAGCTTTTTGTTTATCTTGCTTCTAACCCAAAGCCACATCTCTTTGAGGGATGGAGATATGGCAAACGGAATTCTCAGGTATCTAACTATTTTATTGGGCCCTCCCCATTGGATCCCAAACTGTTGTAGCCACTCAGAAGGTTGATCCTCCCACCCAAGCATGGTAGATTTGCTCTGAGAGATTTTAGCCCCTGATATTTCTCCTAGGAATTAGATTTTTCCTTCCAGGGCCTCCATATTCGGTTTATTGAGTTCTATAAAGAGTGTCATGTCATTAGCAAATTGAGCATTGATCAGTTCCTCACCATTCAGAAGTTTGATCCCCTGGACATTAGGAGAAATGGTAGAGTCCCTTAGAATGTAAAACAGAGCATTAGCTGCAATAATGAAGAGAGCAGGGGCTAGGGGGCAGCCCTGTCTAATAGATCTACTCAGAGTTATATTCTGTGACAGGGAATTGTTAACTTCCACCTGGGCCAAAGCATCTTTGAGGAGAACCATTACCCATTTACAAAATTCGGTTGGAAAGCCAAATGTTTCTAACATCATCAGAATGAATCCCCATTCTACCCTGTCGTATGCTTTCTCGAAGTCTAGGAGAAACATGGCCGCATTATGTCCTGAAGTCTTCACCCATTCCATGGCCTCCTAGCTAGTAATTAGATTTTCAAGGATATATCTTCCTTTGATAAATCATGTTTGCATGGAGAAATTGAACTTAGGAAGTAAATTCTCCAGTCTGATCGCAAGAACCTTAGCCAATATTTTGTAGGATACATTAAGAAGTGTTATCAGTCTCCAGTTCTTGATAAGAGACTTGTCTCCATCTTTGGGAAGTAGTTTGATAATCACACTGTTAATTCGTTCCCCTAAGGAACCAGTAACAAATGCCTCAGAGTAAAGCTCATACAAGTCTTGACAAACCCAGTCCTCATTAGCTTTATAAAACTCTACCGTCAGACCATCCAGGCCTGAAGATTTATCGTTATTCAGACTTTTAATGGCACCTTTTAGTTCTTGCACAGTGATGGCCCTCCTCAAGTCTTGCACATCCTCCACTGAAATCTTAGAGGGGATAATCCTTCTGTATTTTTCTCTAGCCTCCCGAGAGTTAGAGGAATCTTCAAATGGGAAGAGACCTTTGTAGAATTGAAAGAATGCTTCCTTGATATCCTCCGGATCCTTTACTTCTTTGTTCTCTATCCAAATCCTATCAATTTGTTCTCTACACTATTTTTGCTTCAGCATATTGAAGAAGAACTTAGATCCTTTATCCCTGAATTGCATCCAATGAGCCTGAGCCCTGATCATGGCCCCCCTGGTCTTAGTCTATTGATGATTCCTGAGGTTATCCCTAGCCAGGGCCACTTTTTGAGATAGTTCAACATTGCAAGGATTGTCTTGGATCTCCACCTCGCATAAGTGAAGGTTGTCAGATAGTGCTCTCTCTTTCCACATATAATCCTTAGCTTTCTTTTGTCCTATGGTTTGCAGCAGAACCTGCCAACTATTGAAATTTTGATTCCATCTGTCGACACTAGAGTTCAACTTTTTATTGCTCTTGTTAAACAACCTAATAATCTTTACTGCACTCAACACATTTGTGTCTTTTAAAAGATTGGAATTTAGAAAGAATTTATCCTTAGCAATTCCTTGTCCCTCAGAGGAGTCTTTGAGCCTAATTTGTGAAATGATAGGATGATGGTTTCAAAGTGTGGTCAGATAAACTATCACTGCATTGCCATTCTTGCCAAGGTCAAAGGAGAAGTGTTCTCTGTTAACATAGAATCTGTCCAGCCTACAATAGATCCTATGTTTTCCTCTCTGATAATTGCACCAAGTGTACTAAATTTTAGTGTTTTCCTTCTTATTGCAGAACAGGGGGTCAAAAATCTTATTCCAACTTTTCATTCTCTCCCAATGTAATTTCTTCATTCCTTTCCATTCCATAGGGACACCTCCACTTTTATCTTCACGAGCTTCAATCATATTGAAGTCACCCCCAACAATCCAAGGTATATTCGGTAATGCAGCGATCCAATCCCACATTTCAGTTCTCTCTCTGTAGTCATTGGAGGCACAGACTGAACAAGTTCCAAATCTGATACCATTGTATTCTAAGGAAACCCAGACCGCTCTGTTACACGGCAAGCATCCTTGGTTCACTATGTGCTCCTTCCATTTGGGGTTAATGAGTAACCCAACACCTCCTCTACCTATATCATGCTTTGAGCAAACCTTGATAGAGTCTTTCCATATAAATTCTAGGTTGAGTTCCAAGGTAAACTTGACAGCCTTGAGTTCTTGAAACATAACAAAGTCTGCATTCTTATGCTGACTGACAAACTTCCTGACAATCTGCTTCCTGTCTGGAGATTCCAGACCCCTAATGTTCCAAGAGATGCACTTCATCTTTACAAGGTGTATTATTTTTATTCTTTGGATGCCTTAAACTTGTTAAAGCATCTCGGGAGATCTTTCTTCTCCTTATTATTCCTTCTATTATTAGAACCCTTGTTTTTGGATCCCAGAGGTCTACCTCTTCTTTTTCTAAGAAGTGCCTCAGAATTCTCATTATCCATTGTCCATTCTCCTGTGCACTCCTCAGCCTGATCCTCATCCTCAACCTCAGATGCCTTCCTATTGTCACCCTGACTAGGGATCTCTGGGATCTCAAAGCAAGGATGACAGGCTGCCTGACTGGGATATCCTCAGAGTTAGATTTAATCTTCAAGTCTCCCATAAGCGGACTTATAACATGTTGGAAAAAGCTTGCGATAAACTCTATTTGCCCAAAAAGTGCAAGAATGATATTGATTGTTGTAAGGAACTTTTGTGGAATAATACCATCTCTGTTTCTAATATTAAAGCTAGCAATATATATTAGACCCTAACATATGATGAAGCAATAATTATTCATGTTAATAAATTATGGTTTGCAGATTTTTCAGTTAAACAATGGCAAAAGGTGTTTGCAAGACTATGGTGTAGTCCTGTTGTTCCCAAAGAAAAGTGTTTTAAATGGCTTATGATTATCAACAGGCTACCCCTCAGAAAAGAACATAACAACTGTGATATTTGCAATATTTGCAGGGTTCCTGAATCAGTTAGACATATTTTCTTTGAATGTAGTATTGCTAGAGAAATCTGGTTATTATTTGGCATTGATATTCCTAATCAATTTATTGTGCTTGATGTTATAATTGGGTATATTAAGGGTCTGAAAAAAGACACTAACCTCTTTTGGATTGTTCTTACTTCTAAAATTTTATGGTACATTTGGAAAATCAGAAATGAGGATAAATTTCAGGGCATAGGTAGGGCCCTTACTGAGTCTTTTCGTAGACTCACCCTTCACCGAATTGTTTTGTAGGTATCAGTGACGATGAATATGGAAAAGAACAAATTCTTCTAGTTCATTAAGGATGGAAATGCAAGGATGTATCTCCATGAGATGGAGAACGGATATAAATGGAAGCAATCAATAAGAGGGAAGTAGGATGTTGACCTAGCACTGGAGTGCCTGGGAGCAGAGGTGGCCAAAGCGAGAGATCCTGTTAAAGATCAGATCTAGATGCTCATAGAACTGCTTGACGGAAAGCAAGCTATGTGGATGGAGGGTCCCAGGGGATGGACTACGTGGGTAGATCCATCATAGGAGTAGATACTATTTTGATATCCAGCTGGCAGTTATGAGAATAGTGGTCTTTTGTATAAAAAGCACTATAGTTTTATGTACTCAAAATTGTATATTTCCATGTATATATTTGAGTAGACAATCTGTTTACAGTTTTGTAAATATGGGTCGGTGGTCCAAGTAGACAATCTGGTCACTCCTTTGTAACAGCGTTTCTCTCCTTATATGCAATACAATACAAAAAAAATAGATGAGCCAAAAATAAATAAACAGATAAACAATAAACAAATAATTAAATGTACAAATACATATAAACTAATCAAATATATAATAAATAAATAGATGGATGTACTGATAAGCATAAATACTCAATTAATATAATTCCACCAATTTAATTATTAATTAATTATAAACTCCCAGTAAATAAATATGTATAAATATATTGTATTCATAATATCCATTATTTAATAATTTACGCCAATGGCTATATGCAGTAATTTGATTAATTAATTTCCATATAACCAATAAAATATAAATCCATAAAATAAACATTAATGAATAATAATACTCTAATAATAATAATAATAATTGCACGTTAATAGTAAATATTAATGTAATCCATTGATTTAATTTAATATTGATAAACTATATAAATTGATTAATTATTAATTAATAAATAATCGCAAACTCACAAGGCAACCTGACATAAGGTTGAAGAACATACCACATGACACAGACCAACGACTCAAGTCAAGACACTAATTGACAAGGGTATCAACTTAAGCCTACAGTATGAGAGGGAAACACATGCCATCTCCAACAACTCGCCATTGGGATAACGACACGCTCAGACCTGTGAGACCAGGTGGAGTCGATGTCTGGTACCTACAATCTTGCATCCACCACTAAACGCAATACAATATATATATATATATATATATATATATATATATATATATATATATATATATATATATATATCATAAATGATTAGGCAAGTGATAGAGAATCGCAACGTCATATCGTGCTCGCAATGAGTGGTATGACATCGTCTCTAATCACAAAGACACTAGAAGATAATCATAAACATCATAGCATCAACTTAGTCATCATAATCATAGAGTAGGGTTAGCGTAATCATAATGTCATCAAAATCCCATAAGCAATGATCCATCATGAATAATGATCAAATATAGATCCATCATCATATCCAATACAATCATGAAATAGGGTTAGTACATAACATGATACCATCAAATCATCATAAAGAAGACTAAGCTAGATCAATATATTCCTTTGATGTACAAAAAGACAAGATGAATCAAGGAGGGGCACTACAGCTTGAGGGTATTTGCTAAAAAAATCAATAGGCTACTCATACCCTTCCTCATTTTTTTGCAATAAAACAACTTTAGTATGAAAAGAAGAAAAAGAAAATTGTTGCTAGTTGTTATGATTAATTACTAAGTGGTGGCATTGATGTCAACACTCAGAATCGTGGAGGATATTGAATATTGCATTAGAGATAGTTGCAGTTTGTTTTCATTGATGTATAGTGTAGATGGTTGGTGATTGAAGATGTTATTTATTGTATATGTCCACCCTCTTGGTGTTGATCTCTACACTCAATGTGTTGATGTGACAATGGTTACAAAGATGTTGTCTTGATGATATCATATTTAAATGAGGAATAGAAGCACTAAGATGAGGAATAAAAGTATTATTATAATAATTAGAAGAATGATGATTAAGTGGATATGTTGTTGACTCTATTGATAGTCTTGTACTTGCTACAAGTTGAGCTTTCTTGTTTCTCTTTGTCATAACCCTTTTTCTCTATCTTGATAAAAACTTGATACTATTGTTAATGGTAAAATTGGAAACAACAATATTGAAAGACTAAATGAATTCAACCACAAAACCCTAGCCTAACAACAACAAAGATCCACCATAACATATGAAGATTACCTAAGACGATGCAAATCAAATGAAATCACAAAGATTATACCATCACATGTCCAAGAGGGTTTGGATCTCCATTCTTCCTATCTCCATTGATCTTGCTTAATATATTTGCTCTCAGATTTTATGTGTGCACAATAGCTCAACAAAGAATGGAAATGTGGTTGCAAGTAGGCTTGATCACATATGAAAGTTCGAAAGTGTAGTTGGGAGTGCTAGTAGTTGAATAGAATGATTAGGTGATTAGGATTGATAATGAAGGAAGCATCTCCTTATATATAAGACATTGTAAGAAATGGAGGGATAAGATCGAGAGATGAAAAAGATAAATGGTCGGCTAGGATTAGAGGGTAGGTAGAGAAAATAAGAAAATAATGAGAGGGTAGATAGTGTAGGAGTTAAGAGATGAATGGCACGTGTCATGGGTAGAAAAGGATAATGAATTAATTAAATAAATAAAGATTTATTTAACTAATAAAGGAAGTGGGATCAATTAAATAAATAAAATTAACTTAATTTAGAAGAAAGATAATTTAAATAAATAAAAGTATTTATTTAAATGAGAAATAAGTCTAGAAGAGGAGAAATGAATTAATTAAATAAATAAAGATTTATTTAATTAATAGAAGAATTAGGCTTAAATAATTAAATAAATAGATATTTATTTAATTAGACAAGACAATTTTAGGTGTCTACATTTTGCCCCTCTTTGAGACAATGTAGCTTGTCACGTTGTTTCAAAGAAGATAAGATAAACTGATACAAAGTTGCCCCAAGATGGGAATGATATGCCCCCTTGAGAGATTGGATGAAAATGTCTAAAAATATTGTAGACAATCTCTCGATAAGAAAGAAAGGCGAGAATGGACTAACAAGATAAGATAGAGTGACAGAGTCACGGGATAAAGAAGACTGACTTTGGAGAGTAGGGCTAAGGTAGTCTATAAGATAGACTGCAAGGGAAAACATCCTCATTGTCATCCATACACCTAAGAGATCAGAGTGCAGAGAGAGCAGAGAGAAGTCAGCAGTGATGGCACTGGTGCATAGATTCAATTACGTTCGCCGATATCAGAGGCAGCAGATGTAGGAGAGCCGGTGAGTACCACAAAACTTCCTTGTAATTTGGTGCATTAATTGTTGTCATAAATGCATGCTAGGTAGTGCAATAAATGTGCTTTAGGTAGGTCTAGAAAAATGTCAAGTGGGGTAAAAATGGTAAAGCGCATCTGTGTTGGTGTCAGGCACATCTGTGTTGGTGTCAGGTGTGTCTAGGTAGGCTAGGCGCGTCTGTGTTTGTGTCAGGCGCGTCTATGAATTCAGTAGTGTCTATGTTCAATGCAAGTGTGTCTGTGTATTTTAGGCGCGTTTATGCAGGACAGGCACGTTTGTGAAGTATGTAAGCGCGTTTGCGTCATGAATGTGCGTTTATGTCTTCAAGGCCAAATCAACAGTTTTGTGATAAACATATGTTGTTGATTAGATAAGCTGCTAAGAGGATACACTCAAACAAGTCCTCTAGGGAAGACTAGGGTAGCAGATAGGGCTAGGATTGACAATTCTATGATAGAACATACATTTCCAATCAGGGAACTACTCAAGAGGATACACTCAAGTAGAGGCCCTAGGATAGAATAGATCGAGACACTTTGTGATGAATAGGGAGTACCATGGAAATTGACAATTATGTGATAGAACATACGTTGCCAATTGGATTAGGCTAAAATTGACAATTCTATGATAGAACATACATTGTCAATTGGATAAGCTACTCAAGAGGATACACTCAAGTAGGTGCCCTAAAGATAGGATCAAAGCAGCACTTTGTGATGAACAAGGAGTACCACTAGGATAGAAAGTAGCACTTTGTGATGAACAGGAAGTACCACTAGGATAAAGTGTCATATGATAGATATAAGCACTAAGATAAAAAGAAGCACTTTGTGATGAACAGGGAATGCCACTAGGATTGACACAGTTGATTTGTTTGACTGCAAGAGGATTTACCTATGTTGGAGTCACGAGAGAGATTCCCTTCGACTCAGAGTTTATGACTAGAGTTGACACTCGAGGATAGAGTAGCAGTCTAGGCTATGGGCTTGTGATATATTTTGTATGTGCCCGAGTTTCAGGCGAACATGGGATTGCTGACTGCATTAGCTAAGAGATGGCACTCAAATACATGCACGTTTCATTTGCTGATGGGTGAGATAACAGTCACCTTGGAGGATGTATATAGGATACTACAGATACTGATCAATGGGGAGTTAGTTCCTTACGATCGAGACATAGACAAGGATTCACTAAGATGAGTGTTTCAGGATCCGGGACTGGAGATGAGGGCAGGACATGTAGCCTGGGATACTGTGACAACGACAAGATTGGCACTACCAGCGGTGCTGGCAGGAGTGATCAATGGGTTCCTCTATCCAGATAGGGTGACAGGAGGGTTGGTTGTGGGATGGGGGAGGACTCTAGAGACATTGGTGATAGAGCACACTGGGTTTGCATGGGGACCGTGTCTGCTGGCACACTTGTACTATGAGCTGGATCAGTTTGTATATCACGGATCAGCAGGATTGGGATGCGGAGTGACACTGTTGCAGGTGTGGGAATATGAGCATCTGTCGGTTACATGTCTGATACACTTCAGGGGCAGAGGACATGGGCACATCTATGTGCATCTATATGATATTATTATGTCACATCCACGAATTGGGAGACTGAAGTACTAACGCAGGGTTATCCATGAGATAGACAGTGTGGTATGGAGGCCTTACTTAGACAGTGAGGAGTGGGAGGATGATGCAATGAGCAGTAGGGGTGGATTGCCATTATAGGTGCTAGCAGCACAGGTTCCTAGACAGATACAGGCTCCTAGACACAGACAGAGATGAGGACAGGGACAGGAGCAGCCACGGGAGCAACCATAGGGACAGGGTGAGGGGGAGAGGAGGAGGATGAGCTACTGTCCTTGAGGGAGATATTCTAGGGATAGGCAGATGAGATCCAGGGTCTAGAAAGCGAGATAGCTAGGCTCAGGAGATAGCTGAGGGACACTAAGCAGGAGAGGGATCAGGCTATTCAGTGCTATACAGAGGCTAAGATAGCATTGAGGGAAGGGAGACAAGAAGCAGAGGACACAGGGGCCAGATACACCTATGTTTTGTGGGTAGGGGAGGAGATAGGCTACTGGAGAGACCTATACTATGGAGTGGTGCCACCAGATCAGCGAGCTAGGAGCTTCCAGAGACCATCGCAGACGACGACGGCCTCTGGAGGGAGAGACAAGAGATAGGCATCTAGCGATGGGGTCATGGGTCCTCCACCACCACTAGATAGAGGGGGCAAGAGAGATGATCCTGGGGTGGGTCCTTCCAGGGCTCAGACTCCATCAAGGCCAACTAGCTCCGAGGGAGGGAGTTCATCATAGCCTTAGAGGGCTCCCTATGTATCAGTTTTGTACCATTTTGTATGTTCATGTAGACACCTTTAGGTGATTGTAGCCATATGAATTTGACATCATTGTATCATGACACTTATGATTTTGATATATATATGAGATGATTCATCTTTGTGGAAGCTATATGCATGTGTACCTATGTGATGTTTCTATGTGATGCTTATGATATGGATGCAAATATGTACATGATGAAATGCAATATTTTTTTTCTTTTATGTTTTTAATATGTTATGCCAATGTGAATGTATGAAATGCAGATGAATATGATAATGCAAATAACTATTTACATGATAAGAATGTAAAATGTGCTAACATGTGTTGTGTGCAGGATGTGATGCAATTGTGATATCTATATGTATGTATGTATGTATGAAGTGCTAACAGGTGATAATGCGGGTGCAAACTACATGAAATGTAGATATTTTTGGTGTGTCATTATACTCAGTCATGTGATAGCAAGCTACACAGACTCAGGAAGGATGATGGAGGTCAATCAAGAAAGGGGGATGGAAGGTAGAAGATATGAAAATGAAAGAGCTTCTTGTGTGTTATCATCATTGAGCTTTATTATGGTAAATAGGTTATGACAATCCAGACATATGTTCGACCCAGAAAGTCATTGTACCCATTTGCATGGAGATCAGACAGTTGCAAACAAGGAAGGCCCCAGTTCACAATAGACTCGCAGTGTCCACATATCCTTGGACAAGTCATAGCATTACTAAGAGACAATCCAAAAACAACAAAGAAAATAGGTGACGATGCCCCATCCTCGCCTTTCTAGTCAAAGACATCCTAGAGATAAAATCTCTAGTTAGAGACATCCTGGAAAAGCTAAAAGACATGTCACCAAAAGATAAAATCAAAAGAAAACCAAGACTCAACACCAACATCCATTGTAGTCCTCAAGTTTAGTGTCTCTTGTCACTTATATAATTCTATTTGATTGTGGTCACAATGTTTACTTTCACAAAAGGATAGATAACACTGAACCATAGTGTTGTCTGAGTCTATTGAAAGATTTGATTTGTTGAAGCCCATTGCTGTTGTTGTGTCTCATCTGAAACTGACTGAATCCATGCAACTGATACTTTATTGTGAAGAAGATGGAAATTTATTGCGGATTGGCGATGCAAGTGTTGCTTTATTGTGGATTGTGCATGGATAGACTGAAGAAAGCTGGAAGAAACTGTACTCCTCAGAACATGTGATGCTCTCAGTTCCACACCCATCACTAGACTTAGGATTTGCCTTAGCCATAGATAGGAGCTGATTTATTATGGATGGAAAGGGGTGAAAAGGAGGGATTATTATAAATGGATAACCAATCTTGGGTAGATCAATAACAAGTCATGATGAGAATGGGTAAGTTTATTATGGATGGATAGGTTGTGAGTGTGTGCAAAGTGAAAGGATGAGATGGAATCCTAAAGGAGGGAGGAGAAATGTCTCTACACATGGCGCCGGTGACCCGATTTTCACCATGGTACTTGCCCAGGGTGCCACCGAAGTGGTTTTCACCGTTGGACGAAATGTTTATCTATTTTCTATTTTTTTTTTTGTCACAAGGCGCCTGTTTGCAAGGTTTTCACCAAGTAACAATTTTATTTTTATTTTATTTTTTGTATTTTTGAATTAGGATATGTTGAAGAGCTATGTGTAAAACCTGTGAAGGTGCATGTTGTTGATAGGATCCTCCAAAGGTTCACCCTCTGGGGTTGAGGGTTGATATGCACTGGATCCATAGGTTATTGTGATGATGTAAGGACCAAGCCAATTTGGTTTGAACTTTCCCTTCTTCTCTCTGTCTTGTTGATTCTTAGGATTTTTTCTGAGAACTAAGTCACCCACCTCAAATGTGCGAGGCTTTATTTTATGATTGTAGCTGCATTGTTCCTTGACTGAATGATGTGTAGCTCGAGTGATTATCTTCCTTGATGAAGCAACTGAGATAGAATTACTAGTGTGTGAACTACGTAGGCCCATATGCATGTCACCTAAAGAAATTTGGGCATCCCTGATAACAAAGTCCCTCAAGGAAGCTCCATTAAAGGTCCACGATGTATCACCAAAAAGGAAAGAAAGTGTGGAACAAGTGGATGAGTGATGAAGTCTTATGATTGCAAAAAGAAGTGAAAGTAGGATGACATGATGGAGACTTAGGATCAACAAGTATGCTTTTTGATTTGAAATTTTAAAAATTTTGCTCCCAGTTATTTTGATATTAGGGGAGATCAGCTCTTTCTCTTTTTGCTTCAAAGGAATTTTATCTTTGAGCTTGATTTTTGTAGAGTCCATTAGCTTTTGATTTTGATATGGACTAAAGGACTTCTCTTTATTTTTGACTTTTAGATTTTTATTTTCAAAGCTTGATTTTTGATCCCCAATGAGTAAGGGCTTTTGTAATTCTTGTTGATCCAAGTCTAGGAGCGGAGTGGAAATGGAATGAGCAGATGAAATGGTAAGGCTATAGGAATTATCATGAGGGCTGGTGATACGCTCAATAGATTCTTTGTTGGAACCACTCTTAGGACTATTGATATCAAGAGATGCTTGCACCACTAGAGAAGATTTGCATTCAGACTTAGTAGCCACAACACTAGGTGGTTCACACCCAATTCCTTGCAAATTGTTTACAAATTGTTCCTTTCGACTAAATACCTTAGGAGATAGTGGGAGTTGATCAACATGAAAGATATACTCACCACATCCCATGTCTTTAATATTGAACTTTTCTTTGATCTCTGTTTGTTTTGATGTAGAAGCTTTCAATGATTTTGGATCAACATATGTTAATGAAGGAATAACCTCTCGATTGACTGGGATTATTATTTCTGATCTAGACCACAGATTGTTGCAATATATGAATGGATTTAGATCAGCTTTGACGGTCACTTCAACTCCATTGTGTAGGAACTTGATACATTGATGATATGTTGAGGGAACAACTCTCATTTCATGGATCCATGGGCATCCCAAGAGTATGTTGTATGTGAGATCTAGATCAAGGACTTGAAAAACCACATCCTTCGTAACTGGCCCAACTCTGAGAGGTAAAGTGACTATGCCTTTGGATGAATGCTCTTCATCGTCATATGCCTTGATGGTAGTTACATGTGTATAATTCATAGTCTTTTCATAATATCCCAATTGCTTAAGAGTATTCAATGTACATATATTGAGACCAACTCCTCCATCTATTAGGACTCTTTTTATTCGATGTTTGTGTAGGAAGGCTTCAATGTGTAAAGGTGCATTATGTGGTTGACTTACGGAGGCATCATCAGCTTCAGTGAATGTAAGGGAATGTGGAACGGAAAGGTATCTCACCATGGCTTGAAACTGATCCACGTTCAGATCAGTGGGTACAGAGGTTTCTCTCAAAGTTTTATCAAGGATGGATTTATGTGAAGGAGAGATACGCAACAGTTCTAGGATTGAGATAAGCATGGGAGTCCTACCTAATTGTTCTACCAAATCGTACTCGGGTTTGGTTAATGAAGAGGCGGTGGTTTTAGCTGGAGCACCTTGCAAAGTGAATTTACTGATGAATAATGATGAATAGTTAGTACCAAACCGGTACTGAGAGGGGGGGTGAATCAGTATAGATAAAAAACTTTCCCTAAACTAGTTTGACTACAAAGACTGCACTTAACTGGTAAACAGTAACACCGATCCAAAACAAGGTACTACTGGTAAAACCAAGAATGACTGTGACAAGTATAAACCGGTTTATCACTTAGATCTTCACCCCACCTAACATCTCCTTTTCACTTCACTCATATGCATAAACAAGTAATACATCAGAAATATAAAGACTACTGGTTCAGCATGCATTACCACTTAACATAAAACACTAAACCATCACATGAAAAGCATCACACATGACACACTAATTTTTCACGTGGAAACCCAACTGGGAAAAACCACTGTGGGGATGAATACCCACAAGTTGTTCTTTGAACTCTTCGGCAGTCTGCTCTGTTAGGAGCCTAATCTAGTTAAGGATTTTACAATAGGTTCTGCTAGGAACCGATCCTGCTAGGGATCACCCGGTTAAGGGATGGCTCAATACCCGGTTAAAGGTTAGAACCCTGTTAAAGGTTACCTCACAAGAGGATTTGAAGAACTCATTGAATTGAGTCACCCTGTTAAAGGATTTACACAAAAGCCTATTAAGGCTACCCAGTTAAGGGATTTTCCAACTACTGAAATAGTTAGAAGTCAACAAGTAATACACTGATCTGATAATAGCACACAATGCCAAGGCAGATCCAATTTAGCTCCTTTGCTTCTGCAATCACACTCTACAGGTATCAACACACTTCTCTGGTCTAGCAAGAATCAAGTATCTCTTCACTTGGATACACACATAACATTTGCCAACAACTTCAAAATGAAAAACATCAACGACCTTATAGGAAACAGATAGGTCAGTAGCATAAACCCTAAACCCTAAACATTTAGGTTTAACAATTCAGTCGGTTCAATCCTGACCGTTAATCACACTGCATTGTATACAACAGTCTTGAACAGATCTCAAGAGGTTCTCCAACGTTCATTCTTTGCCGCTTCAGGAAGCTGATAACCCATCATGCGTTCTCCACCATTTACAAAGACTTCGCACATTCCCGAGGTAGATAGGATCAATCTTCTTCATGCAAGATCCTCAAGGAAATCCTTCATGCGCACAAGGCTGACATGGAAACATGATCTGATCTTCATTACAATGCTAACTCATCACAAGATGTCATCGATTGAATCACACAGGCTTGGAATGCATCAATCGAAAACCTTGAAGCTGAGACTACCAACCGGTAGTCATGCCAAATAAAACCCTGATACAAAACTTCCCATATACCAGTTCTCATTCCATCATACCGGTTCACCTTGAACAAACATACCGCTTCACTTTTTCACATATACCGGTTCACAACATCATACCAGTTCTCTTGTCATTTTTCTTACTACAATATATCGGTTCACAACATCATACCAGTTCTCTTGTCGGTTTTCTTACTACAATATACCGGTTCATACTTCAGCATATTGACATCAATGACAACATACAATATCATCATGTCATCAAGTTCTGCACATATGCCAACAATCTCCCCCTTTGGCATTGATGGCAATATACAAAGATATCTTTCTGCCTCACATCTTCTTCTCCCCAATACTGTAGATATCTTCTCCGCTTCACATCTTCTCCCCCTTTGACAACAATGCCAAAGTGGAGGCACAAACAGCTATGTCCCACTATGCTGCTCCCCCTAAGGAGTAGCATCCTTCAACACACCAATCCTGAAAAAGATTTATCAATGCAATACCTGACTGATGTGGAGCACACACCTTTAGTTCACCTCTTGAAGGGGAAGCGCCCCTAATTCACCTCTTAAATAGGTAAATGTAGCCTTCGGTAGAGCCTTGGTGAATATGTCTACTAACTGCTCCTTACTGGAAACATGTTCCAGTACAACCTCTTTGTTTTGAACCTTCTTCCTTAGAAATGATACTTGAGCTTGAAGTGCTTGGTTCTAGCATGTAAAACCGGATTCTTGTAAATGTTAATTGCACATGTGTTGTAACAAAATATACTTATCAGTTCAGATACAGGAACTTTGAAGCCACTTAATACATGCTTCATCCAGATTGTCTGGGTGTAACTCATAAATGCTGCAACATATTTTGCTTCTGCTATAGACTGAGAGATACAACTTTTCTTCTTACTCACCCATGAGACAAGTCTACCACCAAGAAAGAATGCACCACCAGTTGTTCTTTTCCGTTCGTCCACATTACCAGCCCAATCAGCATCTGTAAACACTTTCAGGTTGAAATCATTATTGTATGCATACCACAATCCATTGTCAATAGTTCCCTTCAGATATCTAAGAATCTACCTGACTGCTACCAAGTGGGATTCTCTTGGACTTTTCTGAAACCGTGCACCAGCGCTGAGTCATCCTCTTTTGACAATTTACAACTAGTCACCATCGGTGTACCAATCGGTTTGTTGTCTTCCATGCTAAAGGTCTTCAACACCTCTTTGACATACTTGGACTGAGTGATGAAGATTCCATCTTTCATTTGTTGAATCTGTAGTCCAATGAAGAACTTAATCTCCCCTATAAGTGACATCTCAAATTCCTTCTTCATTTCATCTGCAAAATCATGACTCATCTTGTCATCTCCACCAAAACTTATGTCATCAACAAATACTTCACATATCAGAATTTGATCTCCTTCTGACTTCAAATAGATATTGCTATCTTCACTTGTTCTTTCAAATCCAATCTTCACAAGATGGGAGTGCAAGCGTTCATACCATGCTCGAGGTGCCTACTTCAATCCATACAAGGCTTTATGTAGCCTACACACCATGTCACTGTCTTCTGATAGGGAAAACCCATCTGGTTGCTCTATATACACCTCCTCTTCAAGTATTCCATTTAGGAATGCAGATTTTACATCCATTTGATATACTTTGAATCCCTTGAAAGCTGCATATGCAAGAAGCATACAAACTCCTTCCAATCTAGCTACTAGAGCAAAGGTTTCTCCATAGTCTTCTCCTTCTTCTTGAGCATATCCTTTACACAACAGTCTGGCTTTGTTTCTTACCACTACACCATCTTCATTCAGCTTATTTCTGAAAACCCATTTGGTGGCTATGACATTTTTATGCTCAGGTCTGGGTACCAAAGACCATGTACCATTCTTTTCTATCTGATCAAGTTCCTCTTCCATTGCCTTGATCCAGTCTTCATCTTTATGTGCCTCTTTAAATGTTTTAGGCTCAAATTCAGAGATCACGCAAGAATTTTCTCTAACCTTTCTTCTTGTAAGAAATCTTGCATCCTTGTCTCCTATGATCTGCTTTGGATCATGATTCAGCTTTACATACCTAGGAATGATCTTAGTTGTTTCCTCTTGCTTTTCTTCTTCATCCTCATATTCATTAGCATCAGCATCTACCTATGTAGGAGCACTATTGCTGGTACTAGGTTGTTTTGCAACCAATTCCCAGAAGGTTACGATCGGTTCATCTACCACTTGCTCACTGTCAGTTTCCTCAGGTTTCTCAGAGGTTTCATCAACTCTAACATTGATACTTTCAACAATTCTCTGAGTCCTATTGTTGAAACATTTGAGAGCTTTGCTCTTTGTGGAATGCCCTAGGAATATTCCCTCATCACATTTTGCATCAAACTTGATTTGATGTCCACTCCTCTTGATATAACATTTGCTACCAAACACTCTAAAGTAGCTTACTACAGGAGTCTTACTGGTCCAATACTCATAAGGTGTTTTATCCTTACCTTTTTTGATGAGTACCCGGTTCATAGCATAGACTACAGTGCTCATCGCTTCTCTCCAGAAGGTGTGAGCAACCTTCCCTTGAATCAGCATCATTTTGGCTGCTTCAACTATAGTCTGGTTGTTCCTCTCTACTAGGCCATTCTGATGTGGAGTCTGGGGGGCAGACAATTGCCTCTCGATGTCGTTCTCCTCACAGTACTTGTTGAATTCACCGGAAGTGAATTCTTCTCCTTGATCAGTTCTTAGGCACTTAATCCTCTTACCGCTTTCTTTTTCAACCAGTGCTCTGAAGGCTTTGAATTTTCCAAAAGCTTCAGACTTGTCTTTCAAGAATGTGACCCACATCATTCTTGAGCAATCATCAGTAAGAATCATAAAATACCTATCTCCCTGCACACTCCTAGTTTTCATAGGACCACACAAATCAGTATGCACAAGATCAAGTAAATTGTCTGCAGTGAAAGATTTACCTTTGAAGGTTGAGGAAGACATTTTCCCCAGTTGACACTCTCTACACAAAGGATTCTTCGGTTTGCTCAGCACAGGCATTCCTCTAATTGCCATGATCTTACTAGCCTTCACAATATTATCAAAGTTTACATGGCAGAGTCTCCTATGCCATATCTAGCTATCATCAAACTTAGCCATTAGACATGTATTGATATTTGCATTCAGCTGAAATAAGTTACCTTTGGTCTGCATACCGGTGGCCATTAGTTCACCACTTTTTCCTTTTATTTTGCACACTCCATCTTTGAATTCTAGAGTGAGTCCATTGTCATTCAGCTGGGCAACACTCAAAAGGTTGTTTCTAAGACCTTCTACCCAATACACATTATCAGCACTTCTTTTTCCATTTAGAGAGATGGACCCTCTACCTTTTACCATACAAGGTGCATCATTACCAAATCGGACCACACCACCATCATACTCTTCCAGAGATAGAAACTTACTCTGGTCACCAGTCATGTGGTGAGAACAACCACTGCCAATAATCCACTCATTGGAATTATCAAAGTGGGAGACAAGAGCCTTCTTGTCTGACACATCTTCCTTAACTGCTACAAACACAATGTCTTAATTTTCTTCATCTTTTGATTCCTCATCGGTGACACCTTCCTCAACTGCTACAAAACAGTTTCTCCTGTTTCCTCCTTTGAACTTCTTGAACTTCTCTAGTTTGTCCTTATTATCACCATTAGGACAGTTTACAACAATGTATCCTATCCTATTGCAAGAGAAGCATTTCGAAGGAAGCTTACCTCTGTATTTACTAGTTCCCTTAGGAAGTCTCATGGCAATAAGAGCTTCAAATTCCATCAAGATCTCCTCATTATCCATTTCTCTACTTTGTCTTGGTTCACAACTGGTACTTGCTTCTTTTCCCTTTCTAGATGGTGCGGCAGATGCTCTAAAGGCTGATTCAGTATTCTGAATATTGCCATCATAATTATTTAGCTCATATGCGGTCAAATTTGCAATGATGGAGTCTAGGGATACCTTTGTCTTGTCTATAGACCTCAACTCCTGAATAGCAGTAACCCTTATAGCATAGACTAGTAACAAGGATCTCAAGACTTTGCTAACAACAGTGGAATCATCAATTTTACCTCCTGCACTCTTGATGTCTCCAACAACAGTTTTGATTCTTATTCAATATTTTTGAATGGTCTCTCCGTCAACCATCTGCATGTCTTCAAACTTTGCCCTAAGGCTCTCTTCCTTAGCTTGTTTCACATGCTCATCACTGCCATAGATATTCTCTAGAGCATCCCATACTTCTTTGGGATTGTATTTATCCTGAACATCAATAAACTCAATGTCAGATAAATTGTTGATTAGGGCTTCCATGACTTGCCCATTCTCCTGAATCTCTCTTTTTTGGTCATCGGTGAGAGTATCGGTAGGAATAACATAAGCATTCTCAACATAGCTCCAATGTTGAGCACCCATGCTTTTGATGTAGATCTTCATTATCTCCTTCCATATCTTAAAGTTATCTCTGTTGAACTTTGGACCTTTCCTCTTCATCATTAGAGTGGGATCTTTTCCTCAAGCAGTTAAGCTTACAACACAAAGGACCTAGAAGATGCTCTGATACCAATTGATGAATAATGATGAACAGTTAGTACCAAACCGGTACTGAGAGGGGGGGTGAATCAGTATAGACAAAAAACTTTCCCTGAACCAGTTTGACTGCAAAGACTGCACTTAACTGGTAAACAGTAACACCGATCCAAAACAGGGTACTACTGGTAAAACCAAGAATGACTGTGACAAGTATAAACTGGTTATCACTTAGATCTTCACCTCACCTAACATCTCCTTTTCACTTCACTCATATGCATAAATAGGTAATACATCATAAATATAAAGACTACTGGTTCACCATGCATTACCACTTAACATAAAACACTAAACCATCACATGAAAAGCATCACATATGACACACTGATTTTTCACGTGGAAACCCAACTGGGAAAAACCACCGTGGGGATGAATACCCACAAGTTGTTCTTTGAACTCTTCGGAAGTCTACTCTGTTAGGAGCCTAATCCGGTTAAGGATTTTACAATAGGCTCTGCTAGGAACCGATCCTGCTAGGGATCACCCGATTAAGGGATGGCTAAATACCTGGTTAAAGGTTAGAACTCTGTTAAAGGTTACCTCGCAAGAGGATTTGAAGAACTCATTGAATTGAGTCACCCTATTAAAGGATTTACACAAAAGCCTATTAAGGCTACCTGGTTAAGAGATTTTCCAACTGCTGAAATGGTTGGAAGTCAACAGGTAATACACTGATCTGATAACAGCACACAATGCCAAGGCAGATCCTCTTTAGCTCCTTTGCTTTTGCAATCACACTCTGCAGGTATCAACACACTTCTTTGGTATGGCAAGAATCAAGTATCTCTTCACTTGGATACGCACATAACATTTTCCAACAACTTCAAAATGAAAAACATCAATGGCCTTATAGGAAACAGATAGGTCAGTAGCATAAACCCTAAACCCTAAACATTTAGGTTTAACAATTCAGTCAGTTCAATCCTGACCGTTAATCATACTACATTGAATGCAATAGTCTTGAACAAATCTCAAGATGTTCTCCAACGTTCATTCTTTGTCGCTTCAGGAAGCTGATAACCCATCATGCATTCTCCACCATTTACAGAGACTTCACACATTCCCGAGGTAGATAGGATCAATCTTCTTCATGCAAGATCCTCAAGGAAATCCTTCACGCGCACAAGGTTGACGTGGCAACATGATCTGATCTTCATTAAAATGCTAACTCATCACAAGATGTCATTGGTTGAATCACACATGCTTGGAATGCATCAACCGGAAACCCTGAAGCTGAGACTACCAACCGGTAGTCATACCAAATAGAACCCCAATACAAAACTTCCCTTATATTGGTTCTCATTCTATCATACCGGTTCACCTTGAACAAACATACCGCTTCACTTTTTCACATATATCGGTTCACAACATCATACTGATTCTCTTGTCAGTTTGCTTACTACAATATATCAGTTCATACTTTGGCATATTGACATCAATGACAACATACAATATCATCATGTCATCAGGTTCTGTACATATGCCAACATTTACCTTGATGAGTTGTAACATTACATTCAGAGGTGGGTTTAGAAGAAGGTCCAATGCCTTTTAGGAAAACCTTGGGTCTTTGGGTAGAATTTTCAGGAATTTTTTCCTTTATGATAATGGTAGAGACATAATTGTCCATCAACATGTGATTAACAGTTGAACCATAGTTATAGCATGCTCTAGTATAGTTGGTCTTCTCATCTGTGGCTTTGGCTTTTCCCTTGTCATGTTTTGGGAATGGTTCCTTAAACATTTCATGTTCTTGATTGGATGAGTGTCATTCGATCTTAATGTCTCCTCTATCAATAATATCTTGTATAATGTTCTTCAGCTGATGACAATTTCCTATTTTATGACCCTTGCTTTTGTGATACACAGTATTCATCGTCATTCCACCAATTTGGTTTGACCTTTGGCTCATATGGAGGCATATCTTGAATTATTATTATTTTGTTTGCCACTAGCTTCTTGAAAGTTGACTCAAGTGGTTCTCCCAATGGGGTGTATTTCCTTCATGGTTTTGAAGTTGTTTGAGTATTCACTTGATTGCTTGTAGAGCTTGATCCAAAAAAAAACAATTTTGGGTCGTACTGTATTGGCATCAACAACACCATCATTGACTGTGTTCTTGTTTTTATTCCAAAATCTTGGCTTGTCTTTTCCTTTGAAGTCTTCTTTGTTTTCTTTGAATATCTTAATTACTCCTTGTTCAATTAGGACCTTCTCTGTTGCTAAGCCTTTTTCAATGACGTCCTTGAAGGTGGACAAACAAGCTTTCCTTAGATCATAACCAATTTTTTTGTGGACATTCTGGGTGAACATCTCTACCATTTGTTTTTGTGGAATTTCACAAGAGCATCTACTAGCTAGATTCCTCCATATTTGTAAAAATCATGAAAAATACTCTCCATCCCTTTGTTTGGTGTTGCACAAAGTAGTGATTGATATGTTTGTCTCTATGTTGTATGAGAAATGTTGGATAAATGCCTCTGCTAAGTCACCCCAAGAATTAATTCCAGGTGAAAGTTGGGAGAACCATTCCATAGCTTGATCACCTAAGCTCTGTGGGAATAATCTCATTAAATATGTCTCTTTTGTTGCTACCTCAATGCAAGTTGTGAAAAACTGCCGTATATGTGCCTTAGGATCCCCTTTTCCTCTATACTTATCAAAATTAGGTGTCACAAAGTGTGTAGGAAATGGAGGCATTGGAATGCTTTTGTCAAATGGATAAGGACATATGTCTCTCATTGTGTATGTTGGCTTCGGTGTATTTATGTCCTCCTTTATCTTTTGTAAGTCTTTTATTTGTTGTTCCAAATTGTTCTTAGGTGGAGACCAACTTCTTGGACCATACCCCATGCTTGAACCACCAGGTGGAGGAGAAGCATGTTGCATATATGGATGATACTGATCATAGACATCTTCATATGAATGAGGTCTATAATGATGTTGCGTATATGGACCACTTGGCATAGAGTCATGATGAGGAATGGAATATCTGTTTTGTCCATGTATACCATACTCTAGAGGCATGTCATGAGTTTGTTCTAATGTGTTGCCCCCAAATTTGACGTGGGGTTTCCTTGTGTCCAAATTTTGAACTTGCCTTTGGATATCAAATTGCTTTGGTGGTTGGTCCTTAGCATTGGTATGTGATTGAGTATATTTTTCTGCATAAGACTTCCATAATGGTCTGCGAAGGTGAGTATCATATGATTGACCATGTGTATGTGGGACCTCAGGTTTTTGAAACAAAGATGATGGTTATTCAAGCACAAGATGTGGTCCTCTATTGCCTCCACTATTAGACCTCCTCTGATCCATGTTGAGGTGAGGTTGTTGCAAAGGTTGATTTTCCATTATTTGAGACATGTCAAAATCATGAGGGATCTTGGCTCCACTTTGTGCCATCACTTGTAAGAAATATTGTCTATCTCTCTTCATTATTTCCTCAACCAGTCGATTGAAACGGGGATCCATAATGGAGTCTTCCACTTCTGTTGAATGTACGGAAAAGTTGTCCATATTGTCATTGTGTGTATCATTGTTGTTTGTGTTATCCATGTTCTCAACATTTTGAATGCTTCTATAAGCGTCCATGTCAGGTAATGTGGTATGATTAGAATTGAAAAAGACATCATTATCATACTCATAGGCACTCACGTTTGCAGACTCTTGAGCCTCTTTAGCTTCTCTCCTAGATTTTTGGGAACGGGTTTCAACCATGAACTAGGTCTTGACCAAGGTGTGTTAGACTAGATGAAAATGGAAAGAGTATGGAAGACCAAGAGTTTGGATGGAATGTAAATGAATCTGAGGTGTACTTGCAATGTCCAAAGTGTAAGACCAAGTATGTATGTCGTAGAGTAGGTGTGGCTTCCAAAGAGATGATAGTTTCTCTTGATGAGGTAAGTTGACCTTGACTCTAAGTAAGACCAAATGAGACCCAAAGGTGATAGGCCTTGATGAGGGACCACTTAGCAAAATGTTGTTGTATGTAGTGTGTTGACAAAGTAAGATGAGGACAAGAAAGTGACCTTTTGACTCAAGTTTAGATAAATGTGAATGTAATGCAAGGTGTAAAGCAATGATGAACTTTGTGAGACCCAGAAATAGGCTGAATTCTAGATGAAAACCCGGAGAGATAACCTAGGAAACTCAAGAATTTTGAAACTAATTGCTCTTGTTTGTTGGACTATAAATTTTGCCAATACTGAACACAGACGTGCTTGTATACTTCATAGACGCGGTTTTAAAATATGAGTGCAATTTTTTCCAATTTGTGAAGTTGTTTGTTGTGACCAAATCTGAATTTTTGACTATTTTTTCATGACAAGAGGACACAATGTTGATGAGCACTCAATGTTTGCAAGTGTGTAGACTCAAAAAAATGACTCAAAAGAAAGTGTGTTGTTTGATGTAAAAATGTTTTGTATACACTTAAAGACACAATGTTTTGAAGTTTGGTCTTAAATGTTCAAATGTTTAAAAGAAGGCAAACACAATTCTTATGGCTGGCCAGGGCAATAGTTGTTGATCCCACATGGGGTTTCCCCCGAGGCTACGCTATTCAGAGCGGATACTTAGATGCTTGACCCCACTGGCTCCACCCTTGGCACTCACTTCTCTGGGGAATCCAAGCATAAGTCCCAATGAAAACTCCTCATGGTGAACTATGTATCTCTACTAAGAACCGTATGTGTGTGGGTCACTCCAGAGGTCCGGCCTCCTACCCCAACAACTAGAAGGATTTTGGCTTTCTAAAATAAAAAGGTGCTAGTAAGGGCATCTGCTCGTGTTGCCATACATGCAACACTTTTAGCTCTATAAATATAGAAGGCTCCCATCTAGTAGGGGTTACGCCCTACAACTGATCAAATAAATTTGATCAAATGGGTTTATGGGGAGACATAGTGTCGGTATGAACTAATCAGCTTACATTACCCATGGCTTTCACCATGGATACAATTATTTATAGCGGTTCGAAAGAGGTGGGTTTTTCTCGCTACCACTTGGGTCATTCTCTCCTCACTAGTAGTCCTAATGACCACACGGGGAGACAAGCCCTCTAGAGATTAAACAAAAAGAGCCTATTGCTCAAGACACAAAAGACACTGGTTCAATTTTAGTGCACCAATTGAAGTGTTTGGTAATATATGAAAACAAGGCACACAATGAAGATCAAAAGAAAACCCTTGCCAAAATTCTACAACAAAGATTTGTTAGTAGTTTTTCAATAATATCCCTCCTACAAGCACGCAAGTTAGGTAAATTTTAGATCCAAAAGACTTTGTGAAAGGGGGCCTTCGATAATGCATTTTTTTGATAGATTCAAAGATCTGATTTTCCATGAGATATTTTGCATCATAAAAAAACATCCCACCTGTAAAATTTTAAGACATTTCCAGAAATGTAAGAAAATCCCAAAAAATTGCTAATTTGCTCCAAAAATTATTTTTTTATGAAAAATCATAAAAAATTCATATAAAATGCAACATTGATCCAAAAAATATGAACTTTTTACAGGAAACTCTTGATAGCCTTCCAAACCTACAGAAAAAAATTCCTACAAAAATTTCAAGCAGTTTGTGCGATATGATCAAAATAATGCAAAACCCTAACTTTTAAAGATCCAATTTTTTAGGAATTATTTTGCTTCAAAATTAAAATCACAAAGAATAGATCCTGTGTATAATTCTGAGAGATTTTCAAAAATCTAAGAAAATCCGAAATATTCGCTCATTTGCTCTCAAAATTAATTTTGTATGAAAATGTATAAAAAATTCATAGAAAATTCAAATATGCTCCAAAAAATGTGAATTTTTTACTGAGAACTTCTGATAATGTTTTTAACCTGCAAAACAAATTTGATGCCAAAATTAAAATCCGTTTGGGAGATCTAATCAAAATAATGAAAAACCCTAACTTTTAAAGATCCAATTTTTTAGGAAATATTTTGCATCAAAATTAAAATCACAATGAATAGATCCTATGTTTAATTCTGAGAGATTTCCAAAAATGTAATAAAATCCGAAAAAGTCTCTCATTTGCTCTCAAAATTATTTTTTTATGAAAAATACAAAAAAATTCATAGAAAATGCAAATCTGCTCCAAAAATTCTGAATCATGGATTAAGATCTCTTGATATTGTCTTCAACCTGCCAACAAAATTTGGTGCAAAAAATAGAAGCCGTTTGTGATATTGGATCAAATCTCTCCAAGATCTTGATTTTGTGTCCAAAACCCTAGCTGCACAAGGTTATTCTCCAAATTGTTTTACAAAACAATAATATATGGTTAGAAAAACCTGCAAAACAAATAGATCTAACAAAAATCCATGTCCCACGGGGCGTGCCAAAATGTTTATGGTAAAAATGGAAACAACAATATTGAAAGACTAAATGAATTCAACCACAAAACCCTAGCCTAACAACAACAAAGATCCACCATAACATATGAAGATTACCTAAGACAATGCAAATCAAATGAAATCATAAAGATTATACCATCACATGTCCAATAGGGTTTGGATCTCCATTCTTCCTATCTCCATTGATCTTGCTTGATATATTTGCTCTCCGATTTTATGTGTGCACAAGAGCTCAACAAAGAATGGAAATGTGGTTGCAAGTAGGCTTGATTGCATATGAAAGTTCGAAAGCGTAGTTGGGAGTGCTAGTATTGAATAGAATGATTAGGTGATTAGGGTTGATAATGAAGCATCTCCTTATATAGAAGACACTGTAAGAAATGGAGGGATAAGATCAAGAGGTGAAAAAGATAAATGGTCGGCTAGGATTAGAGGGTAGGTAGAGAAAATAAGAAAATAATGAGAGGGTAGATAGTGTAGGAGTTAAGAGATGAATTGCATGTGTCATGGGTAGAAAAGGCTAATGAATTAATTAAATAAATAAAGATTTATTTAACTAATAGAGGAAGTGGGATCAATTAAATAAATAAAATTAATTTAATTTAGAAAAAAGATAATTTAAATAAATAAAAGTATTTATTTAAATGAGAAATAAGGCTAGAAGAGGATAAATGAATTAATTAAATAAATAAATTTATTTAATAGAAGAATTAGGCTTAAATAATTAAATAAGTAAAGATATTTATTTAATTAGACAAGACAATTTTAGGTGTCTACAACTATTATAGATTTTATTATTATATTTCATATCATTTTGTGATTATTGTTAGTTAGAAATGTTTTATTGATTAAGGTTGAAATTATTTTAATAAAAAGAATTAAATAGTGGACACACACACACACACTTGAAATCATAAATTTAATTGGCAAATTATTTATTTACTCAAAATACCAATTGAGCACATGTTGTAGGAGGAAATAAGAAGCTTCTAGAAGTAATTTCAAAATTCCATATTCTTGCATTAACTCCTCCACTATGTCAACAATCAATTTTGCATGAAGTCAATTTTTGAAAAGAATCTCCTTTTTCAATTAATTCTTTAGATAGTGGAAATGGTGCACCTTTTCTATATAATGTATGCTAATTTACAAAAAGGGAGTTCATAGTTTTGGATGAAAAAGAAATTTTTTGAAGTGTTTGAATATCTTGTTAGTAGAAGTATCTTGTTAGTAGAAGTAGAATTTGGTAGTCACCTTGAATTGTAGGATTTTTAATTTTTTTTTTTTGAAGAATTCCTACCAAGCTACAAGGGAGGATTTAAGAAGATTAGCGAGGATATTGGAAACGATTCAACATCAAGTGCTTCGTCTAATCTAGGTTCCCCTATTTTTCATTCACTCGTTGCATGTATGATTCTTGCAATTTTCAAAAGAAATCTCTTTTATCTCTTTAGGATTTTACTGTATGAATTCTTCATTTTCAAAAGAAATAATCTCTCGGTATTATTTTAGTAGATTAAATCAAATAAATCTTCTCTATTTCTTTTGATAATTTAAATATGCAAGTAGGAAAAGATTAGATAAAGGTCTTTTAAAGAGGAAGGAAAAAGGATCAGATCTTGCAGGAGTGGAATAACATAATTAAATATTTTTTTTAGAAAAAAATCACATGCATTATCTCTGTAAAAAAAAATCTTCTTTTCAAACATATTTATCCTCTTGAATACAAATTCTTGTGTTTGGTTATCTCTGTGAATAGTTTTTTTCTTAAATATGCATATAAATATATATTGTATAGAATTTTTTTTTTGAGAATTTTTTTCTCTTTGTCTCAAGTATATATATATATATATATATATATATTCCAAATATGACATCCCTTCTCTCTCTGTGAAACATTTATTTCAAATATAAATCTCTTTCTCTGTGAAATACCATCTCAAAAATATATATATTTATAATTTCAGTTATATTGTATAAACCCTCGGTAAATGTACATATTTATCTCACTGTGAAATCCACCTCTGAGAAAACAAAATAAACTCTCTAAAAAAACACATTTTTAACTCTCTGGATATTTATTCCTCAAGTATATTGTTTCTCAAAACAATTCATCTCTCTATGACTGTTCATCTCGGTGTAAATTATTTTTTCTCAAAATGATTTACCTCCCTGAGATTATTTATCTCTCAATATTTAATCTTTTCTGAATAGCTTATTTCCCCCTATGCTTATTGGACTCTCAAAATAGAATTATCCCTCTATGTCTATAAACAGATGAATTAAATACTGGATTTAATATAATTGCAAGTATGTGTGTGTGTGTGTGTGTGTCCCCTATGCTTTTTGGACTCTCAGAATAGAATTATCCCTCTGTGTCTATAAACAGATGAATTAAATACTAGATTTAATATAATTGCAAGTATATATATATATATATATATATATATATGACCCATTCATGGGTTTCCAAGGGTTAATCCTTTTTGTAAGGATCATGGACAAAAGGAGGAAATTTGGTCAAAACCAAAGAAGGGATGGGTTAAGATCAACTTTGATGGGGCCTCTAGGGGCAACCCGGGTATTTCTGGGGCAAGATGTGTGGCTCGCGATGAAGGAGGGAAGGTTCTCTATAAAGGTGCAAAGAGGCTGCAAGATACACCAAAACTAATAATGATGCAAAGGTGCAAGCTGCTCTATTAGCCATTGAATTGGCAGTTAATATGAAGGTTTCAAAAGTCCCTTTGGAAGGAGACACTCAAGTTGTGTTTAACACAATCATGAAAGGAGTAACCCCAATTTGGAGATTGAACAAGTTTATCACCTTAATCTACTCAAAATTAAATACTTTTCAATATTTTTGCATATCTCATGTAAGAAGAAGTAGAAATGCCATTGCTAATGGGTTATCCAATGTGGTATGCGATTTAGCTAAGGGAGAGATGAGGTGGTGGGATGGTAATGATGGAACCATTCAATAGAATAGTTAAGATGACCTACAAAGTACAGTACCAATGACAAACTTGAAATGTGTGAAATGTGTTTTATCCTCAGACTGTGTGCCTAGGCTGGCTCGATTAATACGGGCAATTAATGCCGAATACCTCTACAACAGCAGCGGGAGTTGGGAGAGTTTCATTTATAGTTAGAATGAGGATGTACGCTCATTCATTGTGGCAGATGAGCGAAGTTGGTGTTGGTGATAGCGGTTTCTTAACAGAGATAGATGGTTTTGTGTGGAGTTTGAAATGGAAGCCAATTTCACACTCAAAACTACTAAACTCATGTCTGCCTTTTGGGGTCTGGTTCCTAAAAAATGATTGCCAAATATGTTTGTCACGAAGGATCCTCTTTTCTTCAGGGTTGTTCAACTGGTTTTAGGCGAGGAGGTGGCAGTCATTGGTCACAGGTACAGAACAAGGGTAGATATCTACTCATTAACTATGGTCTGGGGGCTTGAATTTGGTTATTCCTATGCGGAGGTAAGAAGAGTGATGACAATAATAGTGCTGAAAGAATACCTTCTTAACATGGAATCTCTGCTGGAGTGGGTGGTCCCAGGATGGGGCTTTAATATCTCAGAAGGCATTCTGGAGGAGCATGCAAAACTTAGATGCAGACATATGTGGATTCCATTCCTGAGACACCGAGAAGAAGTAAAAGCCAGATTTCATGAGGATGTGAGGAGGGGGTGGGAGGGCTTGAAAATGTATGTTCAAGTTATGGAATTGGAGGATATTATCAGGCAAGCACGAGAGGAAGCAGGGGAGGTGGATGAGGATCGAAGGAAGAGGTCGATAACCAGGCGTCTATCTGCAGAAATGGTCAAGAAAAATGTATCGCTGGCAATTAGACCGAGTGAAGGAGAGTATAGGGTGGGTGGAGAATTGAGTGCCTCAGTTGTAGGAACAGTGAAGAAAGAGAGATGATGATACTACGGGTCAGGGTACCTGTAGGTGCCAATTTCCTTTATTTAGTTAAATTTTATTTTAAAAAATTAAACTTTCTGTTTCCATTAAAAATTGTTCGAACATAATATGCCAGATTTTGGGAATGGCACGATGCATATGGGAATTTTTGTACTCGTAGTAGTGGGGTGTGGGGTGTTTGTGCAAGTTACTGGTTGTGATTTTCATTTTGTTGATGGATGGTTTGGATGTTTTTTGTGGGTGGTTTTTTGGGGAAGTGGTCTGATAGTTAAAAATCTTGATGAAGATGTATTGTTTTAGCTTCAATTAATAAAATTACAAATATTACCAATCAATATATATATATATAAACTTAACATAATATTAATGTTATCAGAATCAAATAAAATTATGTATTTAATGCTTATCAGTAGTTATGTTTTTTTTAATGAATGTACTATCGAAAATGGTAAATGGGGTGGGGCGACATAAAAACCCCACCCACCCCACTCCCTGCGGCCACTGCCAGCGCCCGCAAGCCCATCTCCCCACTCTCTCTCTCTCTCCCTTCTAAAACTCTTCTATCGCCACTATAAATGCGGTCCTAGCATTGACATTTTTTATTGTTATGCCTCAGAGCATACTATGTCAGAGATTCTGTTGCAGAAGAATGAGGATAATGAAGAAGTTCCAATATCTTTTACGAGTGTTCCCTTGAAGAAACATGAATTGAAGTATTCTTTGATGGAAAAACAAGCATATGCGGTTGTGAAAGCCTTAAAACAGTTCAGGTACTATATTCTCCATTCTCATGCAATTGTTTATGTGCCTCACTCTGCAGTCAAGAGCATATTGACACAACAAGATATAGGAATGAATAATAGAGCCTCATGGGTGTCAAAGATTATATTAAGCCCACAAAACTGGTGAGAGGATAGGGTCTATGCAAATTAATTGCTGAAAGTAAGAAGGAAATGACAGAGGAATTGCCTTCAGTCTTGTTTGTCGGACTTCAGGATTCCTGGTTTGCGGATGTTGCTTACTATTTGACCTATGGAGATTTCCCAATACATATTTCTTCAAAACAAAAGTTTAAATTGAGGTTAAAGGCTTCCAAATACGTCATTTTTAATGATGTATTATATAAAAGGAGATTGGATCGAACTTTCTTACGCTGTGTAGATAAATCACTTCAGGAGTCACTATTGAAGACCTTTCATGATGAAGCTTGTGGCTGCCATTTTTCATCTACAGTAACTACTTACAAAATTTTGAGAAATTGTTATTATTGGCCAAGAATGTTCAAATATGCATATGCATGGGTGGCCAAGTGTGAGAAATGCAAATTGTTCACAGGTAAGCTGCAACTCACAACATTACCGCTCCGACCCGTGATTGTGGATGAACCATTCAAATAATGGGGTTTGGATTTTATAGGTCCTTTGACACCTACTTCAAGTGTAGGGCATACACATGTACTGACAGCCATAGACTATTTTACTAAATGGGTTGAAGCCATTCCGATATGGAAAACATCTTCGAAGGTTGTTTGTAACTTTCTCAAAGAAAATATCTCGGTTCGATTTGGAGTTCCACTAAAAATTGTGGCTGATAATGCCACTAATTTCTCTTCTGCTAAGATTTCATTATTCTTCTATGATCATGGGATATCCCTCGCTCATTCTTCTAATTATTATCCTCAGGGAAACAGTCAGGCGGAATCCAGCAATAAGAATCTTATAAATATTATGAAGAAATTGGTAAGCGAAAATTTCAAAGATTGGCATAAAAAATTGTATGAAGCTCTTTGGGTTGATCTTACATCATCAAAAAGAGATATTGGGATGTCACCATTTGAATTGGTCTATGGAGTAGGAGCTCAGGTATCACTTCCTCTGGAGCTTGCAACTACCAAGTTACAGACTGTCATTGAGGATGCCTATTTTCAAGATTCTCTGGAAAAACGGATTATGCATTTGATGAGGATTGATGATGAAAGAGATAGGCTAGTAGACCGGATAATAGAGTATTAGATGAGGGTAAAGAAGATATTTGATAAGCGAGACAGGTCATAGAAATTCATGCTAGGTGATCAGGTATTTCTCTGGAATAGAAGAAGGGAACCAAAAGGAGCACATATGAAGTTTGAATCGCTATGGAAGGGACCATTCATGATTCAGGAGGTAAAAGGTCCTAACTCTTTCAAAATTGCATATCGAGATGGTTCTGCTCTTCCCCTGACCTATAATGGCCAAGATATGAAATTATATCAATTGTAAACGAGAGCCCCTTGTAGTTTTGTACATAAAATTTTGGCTTGTTTAGTTTGTAGTGTCTTTTCTGTTGTTGGATCAGTTTTGGTCTTTAACAAAGTCTATTTGTGAAACCAGAGATCTTGGAGTTCATGTCTAGTTCTCTTACAGTCCTAGTCCCCAGTCAGAGCCGATGTTAGCCCCCTTACAATTTTCATTTTAGAATGTTCATGCTTGCGGGCTGCCTTTTGGTGTCTTTATTTCTTTCGGTCTTTTGTACCTTTTCATTTTGAACCAAAGTTGTTGAACTTTTAAAAACAGTTCAATAGGTTCAAGGTTCAAGGCGTGTTTCAAGAAAATGTCTCTAGCGGCCTTTATCTCCACTAAAGCAAGCGCGTTATTGTTATGCATTTTGAACTTTGAACCCGTGAACCTTTTTGGTTCAAGGTTCAAAACGTCTTTTTTTGTGAGTTGCGGCTATGTAATGTTGTTTAACAAGCGGGTGTCAATATGTTTTAAGTAGGCTTTGAACTTGACCCTTGAACCAATTGTCTTTTCAGTTCAATGGTTCAAAGGTTCAAATTTATTGCTTGTTAGTCATGTCTATTGCTCATTCCTAGTATTGTTTTGAGCTGCTTGTTCATTGTTGTTCTTCCCGAATGAACTTGAACCATTGAACTCTTTGTAAGATGGTTCAAGGTTCATAAGGTTCACTTCAAGCTGATTCTAAGACTTTGTTAACATTGAAAGCAGCGTGGCAAGAAGGAATATTCCCAACATCTAATAGTTTAAAATTCCAAATTTGGAAAGTAATCATGAGAACGTTAACTATTTGTGTGGAAGTGATGGGCAATTAAGAAGGTGTCATATTTTTGGTCACTTCAATGTTACTTCACACACTTAAGTGAATCATTATGAAGCATGTGTGGTTTTCTTGGTACTTTCTCATCTGTTTAAAGGGGATATATGAATTCATATTCATAATTTGTAAGGGTTGTAGCTGCTGTAATTGAGCAAATTGGAGGTGCTGAAGGTAAATTCAGCTCTACTTTCCTGAGAAGGTTTCTAGATTCATGGTGGTAACGAGTAAGTTCAAATGATTCCCCTGTGTTGTATTTCTTTAATTCTGAGGATTTATCAGTGTAGGAAGAAAATCTTTAGCTTATTGGAGTAGAATTCTACCCTGTTTTAGAATTGCTTGATTAAAAGTATAGATAGGCAGTATGAGGTCGGTATTGCCGAAGCTTGGTTAGACTTCATGTTTAGTGAGCATATTACCAGAGCTAGATGATACTTCCTTGGCTCACGCCAATCTAGGGGATTTCCTAGAAAGAACCAAGAACCCTCAACCTGGTTCAATGATGGAGAAAATAGTGAGAAGTGGTCTCGTCAAAGCCACTGCATTTCCACTTGCCGCACCATGTCCAGATTTGGTAATTGCTTGCATGAATAGGTATGATGCAGAGAATAGATGCATAAGAACTAGTAATGGTGAGCTGATAGTTTGTATCAGTAGGGAGATAGTAATGGTGGTGATGGGTATCCCACACAAGGAATCATATGAGGATTAGTCTATTGGGACCTCATACGACTTCTTCTTGTTAGTGAACAGATTTGCTCTTTGTTTTTAAAAGATTAATCTTAAACTCTGTTACCTTATTCTAAGAACAAATGATTCACTGAACAGTTGAGTAAGCGTTGTTCAAATCACTTCCCTCTGAATTTTTGCATAGGTACAACTCCCTATCTTAATTTTTCATGGAATGTGTTTTTTTTTTCTTTTTTTTATATCTGAATGAAAGCTTTTAACCCGAAAGCGTGTAAGGCCGCCTATTTCATTCTTGGATGAAAGGCTGAAATTTTTCACATATCTCACATACAATGAAAGCTTCTTTTCCTTAATTTTTCAATGCATGTAACTACAGCAACTGAAACAAAGTTCAATATACTTTTTCCACACAAACTAATAAAAGACGAACAGATTTAAGGAAAGATAAATCTGCCCTCAATCATGAATCTTTTCTAAAGTAAACAACACATTCAAAGGAAAGAACATCAGGGGAATAATGAAATATTGTAATGGAATGATCAATTACTGTTACTTGATTAGATGAACATATGCAAAGACATGTTATCTATTCGGATTCAAAATACACAGATTTTCCTTCTCCCCAAAAACAATATGATCAAATTTCATATATATATCCTTATGCAACAATGACACAAAAATACATCTGCCAATCTTTTTCAATAACAGGTCCCAACCATCTGATTCTTCCTTTGATTAAAAACAAAAAAATGCCAAAGCAAAAACTTGAGTCGAAGCTCACAAAATTAGTTACTAAAATCTAACCCTTCTACCATCTGTTTTACTTAATTTATAGTCTAAACGGGGGAGGTCTCCCTGAAAACTTGACCACTCCCCAGTAAAACAGTTACGAAACCAACAAGAAGTATTTTGGGATAGATGTCCCGAAGTCTTTGCATAACTATGAGAAAAAAAATTTAAAATAAAGGAAACTAGTCCTAAATTGATGCACTATGTCATATTCCATCATCGTCATCTTCTCCGTCTTCGCGGGCATCATGAGCATTTGTAAGTTCTTGAACAATGGATTGGCTCGGGACTTTCATTGCATTGAGTTTTGCCTTTGCCACCTCTTTATTCCACCTATGTTGCACCATCTTCTCTGAGTGTTTCGGCAGCTGATCATTCCCAATGAAAATCATAGATTCAATCCTAGCCACCTTGGTTATATCTTATGGCGTGAAGCTACCCTTGGCTCTGATCTTCTCCATGTTCAACCAGAAAGATTTGATTGCTTCCAATGTGCTTGAGTCGTAGATTCCTAACTCCCAGTCATGATCGGGATTAACCACCTTATTATCCTTGACTATACTACTTTGCAGGTCCTGGAGTTCATAGACAGAGGTCCTTGCATTCGTAATCACCGACTAGAAGGTAAGCACTCGCCACATTATAGTTTTCTTCAACATGAAAAGATGAAATTCATCGGCCACCAGCTTAATTGAATGTTCTGTCAGAAACCAGGTAGCCCCATATTCTTCTATTTTGGCAAACAGAGGTAGGACATTCTGCCATTTGTGCTCTTCTTTCTCCCACGACACAAGCTGGTTTTGAATTTCAGAAATAAGGCTCTGTATTTCATCACATAATTTTTGGGATTCAGTAATGTACTTCTCACCATCTTTGATTATTTGTTCAATCCACTTCTCAACCGCTTCAGCAATGCTCTTAGCCCGTTGAACTTGGTTCATTAACTTCTTGTTTTCCGAAGAAGTTGGGTCGAAGTTCTTCGTGGCATGAGATATTGGAATTGCTCCAAGGCAACCGATACTATCGATGAACTGAGCCAAAACACTTATGTATCATTTTAGTTCTCTTTTCTCCCGTCCATCCTTCTCTGACCTGGTAAGCATTTTCTTTGCTGACACTTGGAAAAAATGGTTGTCTGTATCTCTACTCATTTTTCCCAACTCTACCTTTGTGATCTCGAAATCATCAGGACCAGCCTCTCTGTTTTCCTCTTTCAATTTGTACGAGGCATTTTCTGCTATCCATTTTCCAGTTTCTTCATCATTGTTCGGGTGAGCGGCGGTCTTGAACCTTTTCGGCTTTGGATTCTTCTCTGTGTACTTAGCAACCATTTCCTGAATCGGAATGGTCACAGGAAGAAAGCTCCTTTTCTTGTTTACTAAGGTTGTTAACCATTTAGGGGTCATAGCGGAATGAGAAGCTCCTTCAATCATCTTTGGCGGTGGCGTCATAGCTACAGTCACTGTTTGGGAGTCCAGAGCACTAGCAACTTCACCATCCAAATCTTCAATTTCAAAAATCTGAGCCTCAAGCACAGCATCCTTTACTCCCATATCCTTGACCTGGTCCATCTTCCTCTAGGTGACACTTTGTGATTGAGTATGCTGAGGGGTACTAAAATCCAGAGTTGGACTAGACCTGCGTCTAGGCTGAGGCGACTTGGTATCCTTACCTGCACGAACGGGAGCACTGTTAGAAGGATGTTTTGGTGAAGGTAGAGGATCCTTATTATTTCTTGCAAAAAGGGACTTGGCGCCTGACTTTATTGCTTTCTTTTTAGCCACCCATGCCACGGTTCTTTCTAGAACTCATTTGGTCCTCAATTGTATATCATCATTTTCCTCCTCATCCCAATTAATTGGGAGCATTTCAGTCTCTGCATGGGCTAAATATCCTGGTTCAAACAATTCAAGATAATCCTCTTCGAGCCCTTTAATGTCTAACTTTATTTGCAAAGAGACAACCTATTCTAGCACCAATCTCATGTTTTCCCTTTTGAAAACTTCAAGTTCATCTATACAATCTTCCCATAAATCTTCTAGCTGTGGCATGGGAAGATAAGGCATTAGGCCAAGGCTCCAAGAAAATCCCTTATTATCAAACCCTTTTCTTTCAGAATACAGAGAAAAATTGAAATTCCTAAGGTTTGCTCCTATACTTAGTGCATCAGACATTGAATTACAAGACAACACTCCCAATTGTATGGGAAAATGACCTTCCCACTTGTCCTTAGGTTGTGCCTTTTTTATCATAGAGGTCAATTGCCTACATACTTCCGCTAGAACAAAACAATCAGAATAGAAGTGAGGGAGCTTGAAGGGTTCCTCTTCAAAGCCTTCTACCCGTATATAGCAAAAGCGTGAGAACTGGATGCAAAAACTACCAAACTTCTTTATCAAGGTCTGTGCATCATCTGAAATCCGTTTAGCCTGTGTACTCTTCAATTCATGACACATATCACCTAGGAAAGCATTGTGTATCCTTCTGAAATCTTGTAGGGCTTTGTCTTTTTGCAACATAGGATAGAACTCATACACGGGAACATCCTCCTCAGTGAGCTGCTTTGGTATACCCGTTAACTCTTTAACACAAGCTAGACAATACAAGAGATATGAGGACATGAAGAAGTTTTGTTGAAACTGCTTGGCTAGACTCAACTGTTCTCTCATTGAATCAGCAATGAATTCTGCCCAATCCAAATATTGTTTTCCTTCCAAAACTAATTGCACATAGCAATAAATCCAGTCATCAAAGCTATAAGCTTTAGGAGAACCTTTGGCTCGGTGCAACAGAAGCATCACATCATGGATATGTGGCAACATGTGGTTCTTGTTAGGATTTTTGGGTAACCTAGAACCACCTCTCTGAGGAACCTTCAACCAGAATTTCGCCACATTATTTCGATGCCTGGCTCTGTCTGCATTGAACTCACTGATTGACTGGGCAGGAGAAAAATTAGAAAACTGGTAATCCGATATCTTGAAAACTGAAGTAATCACCTCACGGTTAATGGCAAGAAGGGTTTCGCCATTATCTCTCTTAATAGTTTCAAATACTGGGTCGTATCTAGCAATGCATTCCCGAACCAACTCTGGACAAGGAATTGCTGGAGGCAAGGTTGCGGCTTCTAAAATTCCACTACTCAAAATCCCTATACAAAAAGACTTATCAATACCCTTGAACACCCTTTCTTTCAACTCTTCAAGGTTGTCTCCTCTCAGGTCAGTATCACTAACTATGGCTTCTGTGGATGCCAAGCTAAAGATGTTTCCCAACAAATGCAGAGTGGACTTCATAACTTCAAAACAAGAAACCTAAATTTGATTGCAGTGAAACCTTCTGTATGAGAGAAAATGCAAGGGAAAACACCGGAGAAAATAAGGAAAGACTCACCTTCACAGTTGTATAATCGGACAACGGCTAGCAGCAAGAAAGACTCCTATCCAGGGATAACATATACAAAGGTCCAGCAGCAAGTAACAAATGTAGAACACAAATAATTTTCATACCTTATTGAGAAAGGTAATGATACAGATACATTAAATGCAATGATTTCACAATTTCAGTCTGGATGTAGCAAGTTGGTGGATTAGACCTTGCACACATGCATTGAATGCATGGTGGCGTGCTTTAAGAAACTACCAGTTCCCGAAATGTTTACTTACTTTGAAAAAGCCAAAGAATGACATCACTTTAAGATATGGTTATGCCTCTCCGTATTTAGCAATGAATGCACTTCCTAAAACATTAGAAACCGCGGGACCCACCAATATTGAACCCATATGAACATCTTGAACTGACTTCTTGAGTGTTCAAGTAGTTCAAGATGTACGTCATGTCAAAATATTGACCACTTGCTGTGTTGAACACATTGAACATATTTGAACCCTTTGAACTCAGTTCAATAAGTTCAACATGAATGTTATATCACCGAACAGGAAAAACTTTGGAAGAGCTGCTGCAAAACACTTAGAGAAAATGTTAGTACGAAAAAAAATTTCCTAAACACCTTGGAACCTATGGAACCTAAATGAACCTGTTGAACCCAGTTCAAAATGGTTCGACGTGTTCACAAAGTTCAATCAATTGTCTGAACTTGACTTAAATGACTAGAAAAAGGGTTTGAAGATGCATTAGGGACTTGAACCAAGGTAATATAACATGAATTAGGACTCCAACATAAAAAAGAAAAGATGACCCACTCTTGCCATGAGGAATAAATGATGCGGTAACACTTCTCAGAGAAAAATAGTATGTATAGGAGTGTAATTGCAAGAAACTGGCTCCTTAGGGTTCAAAAAGGAGGGTCACGGCTGCCAAAACCCCTGACTAGAGAGCACTTCATCACAGAAGTATGAGACATTGTTATACTACTAAATAGACTAAAAGGGAACTCACACTCCTTTTACTGGGAAGATTGGATGTATTTTTACATTCAGGTGCTATTATCCGGTGACAAATATCTTGATTGGGCCCAGGTAATTGCAGAGAGACTCCATGAAGGTTTGAGTAACTTTGTGGGTATGTCTAGTTTTTATATGTCCTCTTATCTTTTCTACATACTAGCTTGTACCGGAGATTGGCCTGGTTTTCTCAATGAACCATGGGTGGATGGCATGAAGGTGTATGATTACTACCCTTTGTTGCAATAGCAGAAACATGTAGAACATATTGCCAGATGGAATGGTGTCTTCACAGGGAGACTTGCTTTTGAACTTCAGGGTGATGTGAATAAAAGGATGTTAGTTGAAGCAATGGAGTTAATAAGTATATACAGTAGCTTCTTCATTAAATTTCCCAGGTTCACCTATCTTCCGGTAGGTGGTTTTGAGGGCGAACCATTCAAGCTACCAAGGCATGCCTTCGATAGCTATGTACCTATAGAGCTAAGTAGACAACTAGCTCATATCAATAAAAAGTTGGTGGCAAAAGGCGAATCTGGAGTTGCCTTCCCCATTGAACTTGGATGCTATAGCTGCAAGTCTGTATCTGATGCTCTAAATTGGGAATTAGAATTTAAGAGGATGAACTTGCAACCCTATGTTGTAAGACATAGGTTTGATAGCAGAGGTTATGTCATGGAAAATCTAAATGTGGATGACCACTTCCATCATGAACCCCAGTTGGAAGATTACTAGGAGAATTGCAGTGATGAATATGAGGTAAGAAGGAGACTATGGTCAAGATTTATTTTACAGCAGATTATCACCATGAAGCTTCCTATCAACGTATCCAGAGTTCAAGAGGAAATAGGGGAAGATATTCTAGATCCAGAATTTGACAAGGAAGTTCAAGGAAAGCCAATCCCTAAGATTGACTAGAATAAAAAGGAAGATGATAATGTTCAAGCTAAAACTTTCAAAGTTGTTAGGAGAACTGAGAAGTGGTTGAGAGACCAAAAGTTTAAGAAAGGATTGCTCATATCCTCCCATGAACCAAGAGTTAATTCACATACTGTTACTCAACTTCCTATTACTTCCACCAATGAAAGTATTGATGTTGCAGGTGGTTCAAAGCCAAGTGTTGAAAAAATCAAACCCAGGAGATCAGGAAGGTCACTATTAGGTTCTATAGCAGCCCAAGTAACTCAATCAAGGAGCAAGAAAAAGAGTAAAAAGCCAACATTGAGCCAAATTGTTGTGGGCTTGGATCCTAGTGAAGAGGTAGAAGTAATAATGGAACAACAAGATCTAGGTGAACTTGCGGTGCAGGAAATGGACACAAGTAAAGAGACAGAGAGTAAATTGGATCCCATGAATACTCTGGTTATTATCAATTCACCAGATACTTAGACAACTCCTCCACCTAAAGAACCTCCAAACACACCACGATGGTTAGAAGTTGTTGTTGGGAAGAAACAAAGTGTGGTTTCGATTACTATTCCTATAGAAGACATGGTCAACAAGTATCTTGGAAAGGTATCCAAGCCGAAAAGACTCAAGACGCAAACAATGCTTGAGGTGGATGAAGAAATAGGTCATTGGACGGCCAAGATAGCCAAGCCTATTCCAGATAGACACAAAGACAAGGCTACCGAGGATGACTTCACAGTTGAAAAGATTGATCTGGGGGTTGCTACGCGAGCCATTGATGTTAAACATTTGGAGTCTTACGCGAAGAGAATAATTTCAAGAACATGGAAGGATGAGAAGGATAAAAGGGAGCTGAAGCAAATCATCACTCAAATGGCTATGTACATCAATGCCATTCATCATCCAAATCCTCAACCCTTGTCACAAGTGGCAATATCATTTGATCCCAAATCTCCAGCAAATCAAAAGATGTTGGATCAAGTCCAAAGAAACTAAATGGTCGCAAAGATGTTCAAGAGTTGGCTGGATCTTATAATTCAGCAAGGTTCAGACTATATTGTCAATCTAGTGAAGGTATACGAGGATGATGTGACTATGAGCAAAGAACTGGAATTAGAGGTAATTGCCTAGGAGAAAAAAAGGACCAAATGGGTAGCAGTTCTTGCACAGATGAATGATATACAAAAATATGGAGTGATTAAGTTCTTGGCTGAAAAGCCTGTGGAAAGCCTGGATGATAATGTGCTATATGTGTCAAGGAAAAACGTGGAGCAACATAATTCAATTATCAAATAGGGCCACGAAGAATCCACTAAACTTCTAAAAGGATTGACAAATTTAATTGATACCATGCAAAAGGATCTCAAATGCATTGACATCCATCTAATGAAAGTTGATGACTAGACAATCAAAGCTACCATAGAGATGACAAAAATCTTCCAAGAAAGGATACAGTTCATTTGAAAAATAAAGTCCTAGACTATGGATGACTTCTTTAAAGTAGCCAAGATTGAGTCAATGCTCGTGGTATGTTATGATCATCTGGAAGCGCACAAGGCAAGGGTGACACAAGTGAATATGGGCAAGGAGGTTTGGAAGCAACAAATCCAACATATTGGACTCCCCTACTTTCAATTCATTCTGAACTTCTCGGCGACACATTTAGAATGGCATGGTGTGCGTTGTTCTGCGAAAAAGCAAGATAGACCAGTGGCCCCCTCTGCCACGGTGGAGTCATGATTAATTAGGGGATGAGTTGTCAGCCTTTCTGTGGCTATTTATTTTAGTTTCTCTTGTTTTTAGCAGACAATTTCTTTAACCTTTAGTTAAAGTAAAATTTTAATGATTATGTAACAAACTATGAGCCTGGAGGCTATTTAAGTTAGGAGGTTAGTTTATGTAGGGGCCGTAAAAACTGTGATTTTTCCAGGAACAAGCAGTATCTATTTTTCTGTGAATTTTCTGAAATCTGGAATGATTGGTTTAGTAATGGAATGTTATGGTGTACAGTCTTTGAATCTGTGTGTTTAAGGATTGGCTATTTTTCTTAAGAAATCGGTTAATGTGCATGATATCATTTTGTTATCAGTTATTCCTCTATTTTCTAAAATCATTGTTATCATTATTTACAAGTAAATTCATCATGGATTGAGTTGTGTTGATCCCCCTTGTCCTGTGAGGCATGAGGGAGAATCGATCAGAGTTCATACTGCTATGCATTTTCTTTTGTTCTGAATTTATGTGATGAACATGTATGAAAATCGGACTCCGTGAGCTTTTATTTGATCTTCAGAATATTCTTTTTATTTTATGTTAAAAGCATTCCTTTGTGTTGATGGATGAATGTTAAAGCCTTTCCACACTTTCTGGTTAAAAGTGTGTTCGTTTCAAAGTTTTCTGCATAAAATTCATTTCAAATCATACGAGGAGTTTCCCTTTAATGGAGAGGATGGATTGTTTTTTTATGGATTCATCCAATTGTTGGTTTATTTGTATACAAGAGTCAGATTATTATTCAAAGAAAGTAAACATTACAATTTGAAGAAAGGGACAAATCTGTTAACCAACAAGTTATAAACATCAATTTAACTTGGTTATTTAATTGGTAATTTCAATTCATTATGAATTATTAAAATTTATAGTTATAAACATCAATTTAACAATTTACTTTCAAATTGTCTAAAGTTTTAAAGGAACTTCTTTCCAAATAATCATGTTTAGAGTCTCCTTATCCAATTGTTTATTTCAAAGTAAATGATTTAATATTTTATTTAAAATTATCCTCATTTAAGAATATTGGTTAATCTTTCATGTAAGTTACGCATTTAATTGTTATCATGCAAGTTACGCATTTATTTGTTATCATGCAAGTTACGCATTTATTTGTTATCATGCAAGTTACACGTTTATTATTATCATGCAAGTTACATATTTGTTTCATCATGCAAGTTACATAATTGTTGTTATCATGCAATTTATATTTCAGAAGCTAGATATAATAGCCTTCTCAAATTGAGTATTAATCTTCTAGTAGTAATAGTAATTCTCCATTTTCATAGAATTAGTTTTTTTTTCAATATATTAGTCCTTGTAAATAATGTTCCCAATGTTCAAGTTGCAATAGGATAATGATTATTTAAGCTTTCAATAGAATAATAGTTTTTTTCATAAGTTGTTTTAAGCTTAGTGTTACTTAAGCTTTATGAGTTAGTTAGATAACTAAACAAAGAGGAGTTGGAAAACAAAAACCTTAGCAGTGTTCGGTATCTATGGTGCCTTTGGGTCACGCTTATGGGTAATGTCGTCGTGTTGAACTACTGCACTTAATGCCTAATAAAGTTGCAACAATGACGTATGTGGCACCGTCCATATAAATCACTGGGGAGTAATAAGGGTCATTTGGAAGTTAAAATCCAAGGGGCAGGTAATCTCCCTTGGATCGATAATCTAAAAAAGATAAACTTTAAGAAATGAATTTTACATCCTCTCAGTTAAACCGTAGAAAACCCCCATTAGGGATTGGTTGTGTATGATGTTGGATTTTATTTATCTTAATTTTTTTCAATGGATGATAAATTGGTCATGGGTGATGCTCATGATAGAAAGTAAAGCTTAGTTGTTTAGGCCACAATCAAAGGGCAACCTTGAGCCTATTTGCTATTGTGCTTCCATCGTGGGTAGCAACCATAGAGAAACTATCTAGGACTTTGAACCTAGAAAGGATTGTGTACCTACCAAAACAGTTTACATTAAACCATTGTTAGAAACCAAAACTACATACTTTACGCCTTGATCTCATGCCGAAATGGGTATGTAGGCCATATAGGGATAGAGTTGTCCCTAGTACTTAGGCATTCGTGGATGGGGTCTAGGATTTTGGTTAAAGCCAGGAAGATGGTTTTTTGAAGTCCCTTGGTCTCTCAATATCAAAGGGTAGAGAATTGCTAATTGGAAGATTAAAAATATTTCAATGTATACTCGAATTGAATCCCGTATGGATTCGCTTGCCTTCTTGAGGCTTTAGGCAAAATTCTGAGGCGAAACTCAAGCTTACGTTATGTTATTTTATTTACTCCTAAGGACGGCAACCTCAGTACACTCCTAGTAGAGGAGTGTAGTTTTTAGAGAGTGACTTAGGACCCAGATAGTCTCGATGAGTCTAAAGTGTCTGGCTAGAGCATTTCCTATTCCTTTAAAAGATGCCTACTCTGTTTGGGTAGATGCTTATCTCAAATTGGATAGATGGAACCTACTATCTCGTATGGATAGATGCCTAACCCATATCGTTAGATGTTCATCCCAGTTGGATGAATTCCTATCTCATTTGGATAGATGCCCAGAGTATGTGATTGAATCAAACACAATTAAGAATAAATGTTTAAAAAAAAAAAAAGTCAAAAATTTTGGGTTAAGAAGAGTGGGTTATTACACTCTTGAGTGAGAAAATGGTGTTATAAAGTGTTTTGGTCTTTGAAAATTGATGAAGTGTGTAGATGCAGGAAAGTATATTAAAGACAATATGGGAGAATGATATGCATTCCTCCACATTTGGTATTATGGTATTGCAATTCTAAATATAATGTGTATGCTCTATGGACATTGTACTCCTATCTTTTTAGGTCCTTGTTGTTGCAACTAATGTGTCTGTTAATGGTAGTATTTTGGCAATTTGATTACTGGTTAGGACTAGTTTGGAGAATGTTGCACATTTTTGTTTCTAGTGCTATTGTTTGGAGAACATGCTTACAAAATATGTGCAATGTCTTAGTTAAAATTTCAGGTGATGAAGTGTTCTAGAAGTGTGTTTGTGATGTTTTGTATCATGACTGTGTTTCTCGACCTTCTAAGTATGAAGAATTTTGTATCTATTTTGGTTGTGTCAGCTTGTTTTGGTTTTTTAGAATGGAAGGAGTGTTTGCAAGTGTTGTTGGAAGGGTAAGGGTTGTCTCCATATGGTCTATATGATGTTGGTTGATCTCTTTGGTGTCGCATTGTGTCTAGAGTTGGTTTTCAAGGTAATTTATAATTATCTGGGAGACAAGACTTGTTCTCTTGCTTTCACTTTGCTCCCAAGGGTGTGCACTAGCATTGGAGATTATGTTGGGTCGTATTTGGGTCCTACTATGGCTTGTGTGGATCTGCATTGAGTTAATTCATTTGGTGCATGTGTTTTTGGGCCAACTATTTATGTGCTACATATCTTATCTACACGTTACCATGTTGCTGACTTGGAAGGATATGTGTTAGTGTGTGTGATGCTTAGGATTGTATTGGAAGATGTAATAATATGTTTTAGGTCCTATATATCTCCTAGATATGATCAGTTTAACTACAATTATGTTTTATAGACAACTTTGTGGAATCATTCCTTGTCCCCTATTTTGGCCGACCTAATTGATGTTTTGAGGTCATGTAGATGGTATAAATATAAGATCAATTCATCTGCAAGTGGAGTGGAAGTTGTTTGGTTTGAGAAAGATGTGAATTTAAGGCAGACAAAGTATGTGGTGAAAGTATTGGAACTTTATTGTCAAATTGTTGCTTGAGGCAATGAGTCAAGAGTAGCTACATTTCAAGGAGATTATTGGATGTTGTAAAGTTTGAAGGTCTATTCATTATAACTCAAATATGCATGTATCTTGCTTAGAGATAGTGTGTCTCTCTAGCAAGTACTTTTTATCCTACCCTAGGTAGTGAACCTCAGCTTGCAAGTCCTTCCAGAGCAGTGAGCTTCCTCGAGCAGTGAAATCTAAAATAAATATTGTAATACTTGTTCACAACTGTGATTTAACATTGTGGTTCATCCATTATTGGGTTTTCCATGTAAACCTAGTGTCCTCTTGTGAATATGTGTTCATTCCTTTATCTTTCTTTGATGTTGATTAGATTAAGGGTTTAAATTTGAAATTGAGTTATGCTATAAAGTTTCAATTTTTTTTGTTCAAGACTATTCACCCCTCCTCTCAGTCTTGGTGTGTGTTTAACAAAAAAAGTTGAAATGGCTTTGAAAAATTAGAAGAATTAAGCACAAAGGCTTTCTTAATAGCTTCTTTTATATTTTAGATAAGGATGTAGCATTTTCTCATATTCACATCAATGTGATTCACACTGAGGATGTTTGCATTTACATTCATTTGTCTCTGCATGAATACAATCATGTGAAGATGGAATATGTTTGGAACAATCAAATGTTGGATGATAATTTTATCCTAAAGCCAGAGTGTGTAAGAATAGAGGAGAAGAAATGGGACATCTAGAAGATTTTTCCAATGTTTTACGAAGAAGAATGGATTAGGATTGTGATGGGGAGATTCTCACAAAAGAGTTACACCTGGCTCAATAGGTAGGTAAAGAATTTTTTAATGGTATTCCATCACACTTAACTTGTCCATTACCAATTCAAACACTTAAACTCCCTTGGAGTGCTCCCTATCAATTTGTTTTCTACAGTTGCTCTCAAGCATGGCTAGGATTCACTAGAGTAAATCCAACCATTAGATCATCCAAATCTCCAACACACACTTGCAAGGGTATTAGGGGGTGTTTAGTAAGTGTTTAAACTCCATTCTAGTGGTTCTTCAATTGGTTTCTCTCCATTTTCCCATCGCTTCCTCTTCTTCCTATTTTCTAGGCCTAGTAGCCCTAGAGCCCCTATTAGCCCCACCTTACCAGTTTTTGTGCAATTGCTCAGAAAACCTTCAAAGGAACTCACAAAATATTTGGTGATTTGAGTACCCTTTTGGACAAACTTTTGGATTCACTAGGGTAGGCTGTCTAGTTTGACCGTGCCGGTATGGATCCCAAAAATGGCACTTTTGAGGGTTTTGGAGTTAACAGTCTTCACCAATAGAGTTTGTTGCCTTATACACCCTTTCACACCTCCATCTCTTCACTAAGACTCTACTATGCATCATTCTCCCATTCCAAACACTTGGCACATTCACACCTGTTCATCCCTGCAAGTAAAGACAAAATTGGCAATCATATTCCTAGTCGAGCTATGGCAGAGCTCGCCTAGGATATGATAGAAAGTTGCTTCCAAACAACCTCCAGGTCATTTCAAAGAATATGCACACTATAAAAAGGTTCCATGACTTGAATCCCAAGGGTCATTGAACAAACACAATGGGATTTCAATTTGGAACCATGTCTACGGTCTTAAACCCTTGCTCAGACCGAGAGCAGTGTAGTAAGAGATAAATTGTAAACACACACCAAACCTGCACTAAGAAAAGATATAAACACTTCCTGAGAAACAAAATATCATTCACTAAACCACCATGAAAGAACAGTTACAAGATCAATCCATTTGGTACACACTACTACTACCAAAATGACAAAAAATATTGGCAAAAATCTGGAAATTATCTTCAAATTCTATTCAAAATTTCTCCTGGATCTTTTAACCTGTGTACAATCATTGAAAAATAATTTTATATTATTCCTTGGTCATAACCAACTCCTCATCGGTTTCCTAACCACCGATTTGCTCAATTTTGCAAAGTTGCAAAAAGTTGTCAAGCAACAATGACAACTTTTGCTCCATTTTGCATTTTTACAACTTAGGCATTTCTCTACATTCCAAACCCCCTAGGATGTATCCCTAACATCAAACAAACATGACCAAATTCCTCATAAGGCCTTACAATGAGTTTTACTCTATTTTGCAAAATAATGCCATTTTTGGCTTACAAGGGTACATTGGCCAAAACTGAGAAAAAAAAAAAAACCTTGATGACAAATACACTTCAAATCACTCTAAACCACACTTGTGGACTTAACCACAATCCATTATTAATTTTGATCCCAAACATGATCAATCACTCCAAAATTTGGAAATGCATCAATAAAACTAGTTAAAAACTAGATGCTCCTGCACCAGATTGTGTTGAGATGCATTCATGATAATTTTAACTACTTCAACCAATCCTACAAGTGATCACAAAATATTCCATAATAGAAGTTATTGGGTTGTGCTCCACCGAACCAATATCGAAAATGAATTTTATGAAGAATGATGACATAACAAGGCTTACCACATAAAATTTGACAAGAGGACACTTATTGTAGATGATATCACTGACCTGGGGGTCAGGTATGCAACAACGAGCGTTGCATGTATAAGATCTACTTCACTAATAGGGAAGGTTTTTCTACTACTGCAATAATACATAACGCATATCAAATGGCAAAGGAAGGGAAACATTTTGATCTTCATGAGCTATTGTGGTAGAAGATGATGGATAACATGCACAAGACCAAGGAGATAAGATACAAATTCCAATATGGTTCTCTCATTATCTGTTTAATGCTCTATTTCATGACAAATTTGCCTGGAATAAAGAATGTGGTTTGAAGAAAGCATATTCTAATAGCTTTCCAAATTAAAGAACATATGCATAGCTTCCTGAATAACAAAACATGTGATATAGCATACTAGGGATTCTTCAAGACCTTCCAAAGTGAAATGCAAAATAGTTATATGATACCTTCACAAGTTGTTGAAACATATAAGTTATTACTTTCATGGCAAATAAGGATAATCATTACATAGAGGCGGTTGAGCCTATGACTACGTGGATACCCAAACTACCTTATGAGCTCTTTGGACCTAAATGGATTGCCTATGTTGATATTTTGGTCAGCAAGCCTAAAGATCCTGATGCTGAAAGGTTTGGTACATATGAGGAAATAACAAACAAACTAGTTAAGAAGAAGGTAGATGAGAGATTTGAGAACACCAAGGGAGATCTAGAGAAGAATTTGGGGATACCATCCAAGAGTACTATTGAGGCATCTCAAGTGCCTGTTGATCCCCCACAATCACGATGTAGACCTAGAAGAGAAAGTAGGTTTACCACTACTATTGTCACTCCACCTAAGCCTTTCAAACCTATTTAAACTCCACTTGGTAGAAGAAGGGTCACTCCTATAGTCTTGAAACAAACATAGACACTAGTTGAGAAGAAGCAAAGAACAAAGAAATAGGCCAAAAGAGGAAAGATCAATTTGGTGAATATTGATAGTGACGATGATGATGAAGAAAAGGAAGCATCCATACTAAAAAGAATAAACAAAACACCTAGTAAAGGAGAGGAGGAAGAAAGTTCTAAACGAAAATAAAAGGGAAAAGTGAAGAAAATAAAGAAAACTAAAGAACATGAGCATTTACAGCTTGAGGCTACCTTCAATACAATTGTAGAGCATGGAGCACAAAAGAAGACAATAAAATTATATGATGATATGCCTCCTGCTAACAAAGCTATAATTGGAAAAATCTATAGTGATGTACTTCATGACCTTTAATAAGGATTTGAGTGAAATCCTTGATCAACTTCTAATGAGCCTTGCAGATGTATTAGGTGCTGAAAGATGATAAGAAATATTAAAAGAAGCTAAGATAAGGAAAAAAGCACTAAATAAAGCTAAAGCATCCCTTACCCATGAAGAAAGGATTAAAATATCTCAAATACAAGCACAAGTGTTTTGGACCAAGAAAAGGGTAAATACCCTAACAGGGAAGGAAAAAGCTGATATAGAAAGGATGGGGAGGTAGATAGAAGAGAGGATACCTAGGATTCTTGAAGAGATGAAGAGCACTTCAAAGTGTATGTTGAAGAACAAGATCCTCCAGGTGACTGATTTGGAGGACATACCAAATATTTCAACACATGACGTTGATGTGTTTGCCTTTAATGCTCCCTTGATAAAGTATGGTGGTGTAAAGCGGAAAAATTGAACCTTAGTCGTTCTCCCCTCCCCAACTCCAAGGAGAGAGAAGGGAGAGTCACTAGGGTTGATGGTTTTCACTTAGGAGAGACTTTACATTCAAAAGAGGGGTTGAAACCCACAAGATCCAATCCCACGCAATGCAAGATTGGATTCTATATGAGTTTCAAGGGTTGTGATAGCAAGGATACCCTCTTTTGTAAAGAAATGTAGATAGAAAGATTGAACTAGGAATGCATGTAAAGTGGGAAATATTCGCTTATAAACAGAGATAGGGATATGATATGAAGCTGCAGACCTGGAATTAGCAATAAAATGTCGAGACAGCGCTGTCCTGCAAATTTGAGCAAAAGTTGACGGGACGATGGCGCCCGGCGTGCACACGGTCCTCCAAAAAATCCACGAAACGAAGGGGGATCTGTTCGTCTCTACACAAGGATTCCAGATCTTCAATTTCAGCCGCGTACCTGCAACCTACACACAGAAAAGCGAAGACGATTGGGGGGTTAGGGATTAGGGGTTTGCCCTTAGGTCAAACCCCGGTTTTGGAATTAACCAAGAAATGAGAAATGCTGTAAATGTAAATGACTGTAATGTAAAACAAGTACTAGTACCTTGTTGTAAGGATGTTTGTATCCTTATATGCGAAGGTATAGATGTTGTTGTTTGTTGTATGTTGTATGTTGTAGCATGTGATCTCCTCTTCAATGGTTGAATCCTTGTCTTGAATGCAACACTTAGCCTTGAATGGAGACTTAGAATGATCAATTGCTTGAAGGAATGTTTGAATGCTTGAATGCTTGAATGCTTGAATGTTTGAGTATCGTTTCCACCTTTTTCGCCTCTCCCCCAAATGAGAGAGGAAAATGTAGTTTATATACTTGCCAATTAGGGTTGATAGACTGATTTTCCCGACCTTAGGCTGACCAGGAAATGTTATTTTCCAATTTGCAAACAAAAAGACCCGAAGTCCCATAGGAGACCGGGCCCAAAATAGGGCCAGGGACCAGGGCGCTGGGCGCCATGGTCCTGGGGGACCTAGGCGCTCTGGTCCCACCTCCCGGGAGAGCAGGGTGCAAGGAGGATCAGGCCAGGGTGCTAAAAAATGCAGTTTTGGTGTTGTAAACAGGTTTTGGGGTCTCCATTCAGGTTCAGTGTTGCGTCGCCATCGTGAAGACCCAAATGTAGTCGAAATTGCAAGTGTCACAATTTTAGGACGCTACATTTAGCCCCCACTTTAGCAGGAGTATAAGCGTACGCTCATACTTCCGGTAAAGTACAAGGAAACAACATTGAAAAACTTTCACCACGTCAAGGAGGCAAGATACACCAAGCCCCCAGTGGACTAAGGATCTTACAACTTCGATTGACAAAGTAAAAGGGAAGATCACGAGGGAGAACCATGACTGTCAGTAGTAAGGTTCCCTCACTATGAGTCATGCAAGAAAGATATCAAAAATTTTCAAGGCAAAGCTAAATTTGTCAAGAAATTTTCAAGTATCTTGAAAAGATATGAACGGGATGTATGCCCCCCTACGTTAAAGCGATCGCACACGCCTCACCGGGGGTGATTGCTTTAAGGTAGTGATACATATAAGAAATGAGAAAGGAGCACGTCATCACAAGGATTTAGCCCCCAAGTGTGAGATAAGCCCAAGGATAATAGACACAAAACACAAAGCACAAGGTGACTTCGCTTTCCTCGGGGTCAGTATGCTGTATGATAATTCATGTATATCATATGTATGTGTGCATAATTTTTCTTCATTCCCCAATCAAGGAAGGTCACCTAGAAGAAGGGAACACATGTATCTTTTGAGTCAACATGAGAGAGACCAAAAGAGATCTCAATGTTTTGCATCGTCCTCGAGTAGACAACACTAAGGACAACAAATAGAAGAATGAGAATAACATATAGAAGAAGTAACAAAAGAGAGGAGGAGAGAATCTGTTATGCTAATGCACTAGTCTAGCACGTCATCTACCCCCCGATCTTGCTGATCAACATTTTGGGAAGGCAGGGAACACGCTAGAGGAGGAACATCCAACACAGCAGATGGAGCTATCACAAGATCCAAACAAGGGCTATGTTCATGTTCCAAGCCACGTTGTTCTTGTCTAGGAGCTAGGATAAGTGCTTTAGAAAATTCATTAGATAAATGGTTATCAACATCAACAAGTTCATATTCATTATCAGAAGCAAGAGAAGTAACATTTTCATCTATATCATCATCAAGATTTATAAAAATAGGGTCTTTAACTCGCACAGGATCAAGACCATCATGCATCTTATGTTTAGGAGATTTCGGCTCAATTTCTGGCTGAGGAGAAAATGGAATAATACTAGTTGAAGGTGTTTTTGGGGATTGCAAAGTTTGAGCTCTAAGATGACGCTTTCGCCGGCGTTCACGTGCAGAATGATTTCGTCTAGTCTTAGTAGGAAGTTGAGAAGATTGAGGAGGAGGAATGTTCTCATCCTTATCACTTGGGTGTTTAGGTTGTGGTCTCTTAGGCTGAACAATAGGAGAAGAGGAAGGTCTCTTCTCTCCATAAGAGGAAGGAGGAGGAACTGCTCCATATAAGGGAGGAATACTTGGTTTAGGAAGGAGACCAAGTCCATCATGACGAGGAGGGATTGGTCTACTTTTAGGAAGTTTATTAGATATAGGCATAGTCACATCCATAGGGATGGGTTGGGAATCTTCTTGAGGAAAGACATTAGTTTTATCTTTCAAAGGAAGAACTTCCTTCTCAAGAATGATAGGAATATCAAGTTTGGGTGTTCTAGGTTCGCTTAGAGATAGGATCATATCTTTTTTCCACTTTTGATAAGATTTGAAAAGATGATCACTTCGCGGAGGAAGAGATTGGAATTGTTTAGGCCAAAAGTAATCAATAGGAATGCTAGAAGTTCTTTCAGCTGGTTTAAAGAGACTATGATTGACAGTAACAACTTCACCATTATGGGGAAATTTCAAACACTTGTGAATAGGAGAAGCAATAGCTTTCATGGAAGATAGCCAAGGATAGCCTAGCTTCACACGAAATTGTTCAGATGATGGAATAATAGCAAAGTCCACATCAAGGGATTTGTTATGGACCTCGATAGGTAATGTAATAGAACCAATTGCAGGAGAAGAAAATGCATCAAATAATTTCACAACCACATTTGTTTCATCATAGATCACTTGATTCAATTGCAAAGTAAAAAGAAATTCTTCAGTAATGACATTAACCATGCAAGAAGGATCAATAAGCACTCCACGGCAAGGTGTATTTTTGACTTTTGCAACTATATATAAAGGACCATCAGGTGCCCTGATAGTTTCAATAGAATCAAAGGTGATGGAAGGTTCTTTAGGGATTTTCTGCTGCTCCACAAAGTTAATCACATTCGGAGTCATAGACACAAGATCATCAGGTGAGACAGAGGAATCAGTAGTATCAATCGCATTAGAGGTATGAGAAGGTAATGGATCAGTAAAAATCTAAAGATTTTGGTTAGGAGGAGCTACAGATGTGTTGCCTTTATCATTCACACCAGAAACGAAGATAGTATTATTATCAATCAAATCTTGAATTTTACCCTTTAAAGCAAAACATTTTTCAGTATCATGCCCAGGATGACGATGAAATTGACAAAAAGATTTGTTATCAAAATAAGGTGAAGTAATCTTTGCAGGATCAATTTGCCTTATAGGAGGAAGAGTAAGCACATTTTGTTCCAATAACTTATTCATAATACTATGCAATGATTCATTCAAAGGAGTAAACTTTCTTTCTTTCTTGAAAAACTTAGAAATAGGAGGCACACCTGATGCTGCATTCACATTGTTGTTGATGATGTTTTCATTGAATTTAATGGACTCTCTGTTCGGTTTAAACTTCCCAAATGGTTGTTGACTACTATCACCCTTATCACTCGGAGCCATAGGATGTGATTGTTCCATTTGACTCACAGTCAGTTGATAATTGTGAAGAGTTGCGCACAACTGTTGGAAAGAAGTAAACTCAGAAAACAGGAGTTTTTCTCTAATGTCTTTTTGTAAATTAGAAATAAAGATTCTTTGAATATCATTGTCAGGCACTGGAAAAGAAATTTGAGCATACAAATGCTTATATCTACCAATGAAATCAGTCACTTTTTCTTTAACACCTTTTTTACAATGCATTAAATCAATCAAAGTAACCTTAGGACTTATATTGTTTTGAAATTGTTGAATGAAAGCATTTGCAAGTTGTTCGAAAGAAGTAATAGAATAGGAAGGCAACGAGCAATACCATTGTAGGGCTTTGTCTCTTAATGTTCTAGTAAACAGTTTTGCAAGCAACCTTTGGTCATAAGCAAAATCAGTACATATTGTTTGAAAGGTCTTAACATGTGTTAGAGGATCACCCTTACCATTATAAAGTTCCAAGTGCAGAATTTCAACATGTTTAGGGGGGATAGCTCGAACAATGTCAAGAGAAAGTGGGCTCACAACATCAAATGTGGGCACACTAAACTTAGATTGGTTCATAAAGGCAATTTGTTGCTATAAAGAAGAGACAGTTTGTGCAAGATTGTTAATGGTCGCTTCAGTCGAAGAGTTCATATTAGACGTGTTAGATTGTGATGGAGGTGTTATGTTATTGAAAGAAGGTAGAGAGTAAGGTGGTGGGACACTATGATAGTTAGTCATAGGAGATGATTGGACAGGAGGAACACTACAAGGAGGAATGGAAGGGTTAAATGAATTGCCCCCTTGTGTCATGTTCATTTGTGGAGATATAATAGGAACACTCATTGAAGGAATGAATGAAGAAGTTGGATTGAATGAAGGAAGAGGGTTGATTGAAGAAGAAGGATTGCCCCCATGACTAGTGATCATAGGAGGAATGTCTTGTATTGAAGTAGTCATTATGTTTGATGTAAAAGTAGGTATACTAGCAATAGGAGTCGTCAAAGGAATATAATGATTAACTTGAATATGAGGTTGTGTATAACCTAAGGTTTCGGCACAACTCTTCATAGGCATCACATTTGAATCCACAATGTGTGCAATACCACGCAAAATATCAATTCCATTCTTATCACTTTGAAACATACGTTTTAGACCCTCAATTAAAGGAAGAGCTTGACTATCAGGGTATTCTTGAGCCATCCACTGTCATAAATCGTCAAATTGGTTATCCAATTTTGAAAGTTGTTCTACAGAAACCTCATGGAGAGCTTCTTCATCATTAAGAGGATTAGAGGAATTACCCATGTCCTCGTTAAAAAGACCATTCAAATTAGGTTCCATCTCCTCAGTAATTAAACCTTGGAAAGACTTAATTCTAGGGCTTCGTCTAACGGGAATAGTGTAAGTAGGGCTTATTGTTGTAAAACTCATGCACTAAAGAGAGAGAAGATTTTGAATTTTAGAGGTAGCAAATTTCAGTAAAACCAGCCAATCTTCTAGATTTAAGATGTAAAATGCAATCAGGACAATCTTCCGAAATTTTGAAAAAAATGTCCGGGACCGTGGCGAACGGAGTGCACACAGTCCTCGCAACTTTTTTCAAAATTTGCAGGGATGAAAGTTATGATGATTTTACAGCTAACCTAAAAAAATTGAGTGATTTTACAATCTGTAGATAGGCCAAATTAAAGTTGCAATCTCAAAATTGAACCCTACCAAGATTGTCGAAAAATGCAAAATTTGAATCTTGAAAAAGAGAGGGAAACTGAAATTTTGAATTTTATGATTTTAGAGGGAATACCAAAAGCAATGCAAGTTTTGAAATTTGAAAGTTGACTCAATTTCACGCAAAATTCAATTTTGAAAGCAGAAATCAAAGTTGTTGTAATTAAGCACTTAATTTCAAAAGTCGCAAATTGCAAAAATTTGAATAAATCACTGAAATTTCGAATGAATGCTAACACACTTTTCAGATTTAGGATAGTAAGAAACACAATTTTGACATGAATTTCAGTTTCAACAATTTTTGAATGATTAGAAGCCTTAAACCAAGCAATCGCTAGACCAACTTTGACCGTAATTTTGAAGGTGTTAAGATTGATAAAATCAGCCAAAATTCTGGATTTTAGCAGAAAAATACAGTAAGATCTAGCTCCCGAAATTTCGGAAAAAATGTCGGGGACGATGGCGCTCGGGGTGCACACGGTCCTCGCAACTTTTTTCCAAATTTTCAGGGATGAAAGATATTGTGATTTTATTGCGGAATCCAAAGTTACAGCCGATTTGGAGATGTTTTGATCAGTGAAATTGTCGAACAAAGGTTGAATCAAGAGGGTTTCAAAAATTAGGGTTTTGACACTTAACCACTTAATTTTCAAAATTGAAGCACAAATATGAATTGATAATTTGTAATAGAAGGGCAGATCTGAAACAAGCATTAACAATTAAACATTTCACAAGTTTAATTACTTTAAAAGAAAATTTAGGGTTTTTATGCAATTAACCTCTAAAATTTTGCAAAAGATCAAACATGGAAATGTAATCAAGGAATCCAATTTTTAGATCTAACTATGAATAATCAGAAAGGATGTTCACGTCGGGTTCACCAAAATGTAAAGCGGAAAAATCGAACCCTAGTCGTTCTCCCCTCCCCAACTCCAAGGAGAGAGAAGGGAGAGTCACTAGGGTTGATGGTTTTCACTTAGGAGAGACTTTACATTCAAAAGAGGGGTTGAAACCCACAAGATCCAATCCCACACAATGCAAGATTGGATTCTATATGAGTTTTAAGGGTTGTGATAGCAAGGATACCCTCTTTTGTAAAGAAATGTAGATAGAAAGATTGAACTAGGAATGCATGTAAAGTGGGAAATATTCGCTTATAAACAGAGATAGGGATATGATATGAAGCTGCGGACCTGGAATTAGCAGTAAAATGTCGAGACAGCTGTCCTGCAAATTTGAGCAAAAGTTGACGGGACGATGGCACCCGGCGTGCACACGGTCCTCCGAAAAATCCGCGAAACGAAGGGGGATCTGTTCGTCTCTACACAAGGATTCCAGATCTTCAATTTCAGCCGCGTACCTGCAACCTACACATAGAAAAGCGAAGACGATTGGGGGGTTAGGGATTAGGGGTTTGCTCTCAGGTCAAACCCCGATTTTGGAATTAACCAAGAAATGAGAAATGTTGTAAATGTAAATGACTGTAATGTAAAACAAGTACTAGTACCTTGTTGTAAGGATGTTTGTATCCTTATATGCGAAGGTATAGATGTTGTTGTTTGTTGTATGTTGTATGTTGTAGCATGTGATCTCCTCTTCAATGGTTGAATCCTTGTCTTGAATGCAACACTTAGCCTTGAATGGAGACTTAGAATGATCAATTGCTTGAAGGAATGTTTGAATGCTTGAATGCTTGAATGCTTGAATGTTTGAGTATCGTTTCCACCTTTTTCACCTCTCCCCCAAATGAGAGAGGAAAATGTAGTTTATATACTTGCCAATTAGGGTTGATAGACTGATTTTCCCGACCTTAGGCCGACCAGGAAAGGAAATGTTATTTTCCAATTTGCAAACAAAAAGACTCGAAGTCCCATAGGAGACCGGGCCCAAAATAGGGCCAGGGACCAGGGCGCTGGGCGCCATGGTCCTGGGGGACCTAGGCGCTCTGGTCCCACCTCCCGGGACAACAGGGTGCAAGGAGGATCAGGCCAGGGTGCTGAAAAATGCAGTTTTTGGTGTTGTAAATAGGTTTCGGGGTCTCCATTCAGGTTCAGTGTTGCGCCGCCATCGTGAAGACCCAAATGTAGTCGAAATTGCAAGTGTCGCAATTTTAGGACGCTACAGGTGGATAGAAGGATGATAAGAAAAATAAGGAGACTTCTCCACTAGAGAAGACTAATATATGTGAACAAGGTGAAGTTTATGTCCCTCCTCTAGGGAATACAAGTTAAGATTAAGAACACATTCTGGAGAATATAGGGAATGTTGTAGTAGAGAAGAATATAGTAATTGGTGAAGATGAGAAAAAGGAAGAGGACAATCCCGAGAAAGTTTAGGATGCTACAAAAAAGACAAATGAAAAACATGATGATTCTAAGGGTACTCATGAAATATGTCAGGAATCATCTTCAACATAATCATTTAAGGACCTATTAAGATTGTAGATGTAATTTCAACTTGTAGTTGCATCACAATTACTACAAATTCCAACTCATGATGGACAAGTCAATCTGTCAAATATTTCTCCCCTTCACAAGTTTCATCTTGACGATATCTTGCTTGCTTTTGCAAGGAAATAATTTATGCAAGAACATTTAAAGAAGACAAGTTTGATTGATGATGAAGTTAAGGTGATATAGGAATATTTACTAGAGGTAAACATTGATTCCTCTTTGGCTCCGAAGCAAAAATTGAAATTGTTAATGGATTCTTTTAAGGGCCATTCCTCCCATGTTGAGTAGAAAGCATATAAAGAGGCCTTGAGGAAGTTGAACGATAAAAGGATGGATGTAGCATTTGACTGGCATGTTAATGCACACAGTAAGTTGTAGGAGAACTTGAATACTTCCAAGGATAATTTTAATCAGGTGACTATCCTATATCAATTTTGTTTGAGATGGCCAACTTCAACAAAACATATTAAAGATCAAATTGACTCTATTAAGTCACAAATCTTTCAGATTGCCACATATGATTTGACATAAGACAAGAATGGACCAACTAGGGCACAAATTGAAAACCTATATTTACAGTTGTCCTTACTTCAAGATCAAAGGAAGAAAATGAAGAAACAACTTAGTTTTTTAAGGGAAGCAGTCAATTTGAGACTTGCTACATTATTTAGGGTATTAGGTGAAGTAGAAAAGATGGACCAGAAGGTGAAAGTACTCGACAATGTAGATGTGTTTGAGGACTTGTTCATATAGTTTGAGTGTTGAAACCATATTATTACCTTACAAAAGGAAAATTGGGATGCAACTCTGACCCATCTTAAGGTAATGTATATGGGTATTCTACCCTCCAAGGGAGTTGCAAGTTTGTAGATGATACAATTTTGTGTTTGTATAATTTTGTGATGGATTGAAATATCATTTTTTATTTTTATTGAAGAGTTCACGTACATAATTAGTTTTGAGGGATATACATCTTAGGGGGAGAGTTTTGTAATGAGTTCATATAGATAAGGGGAGTATATGCAACAGTTTTTGGTTGTCATAAGTAGGAGATAGTATGACCTTTGTCCTTGATGTCAAAGTGAAAGTGAGTACAGATTAAGGGGGAGAGAAAATTTGTAAATAAATGTGTGTTATCATCAATGATAAAGGGGAATATTTTTGCAATATGTGTAGCATGTTGTTGTAATTGATGTCAACTTGATGTCAACTTGATGACTTATTTGACTTTTGTAGAGGTTGATGGATACAGTTAAAGAGGCTGGAAAATGATTAGTGAGATGGTTTGACTCAAATTTTGACATATAATTAGCATGATTGCAGACAGTTTGGAAGGCCATCAGTTGCATCCATGGAATAATATCAGTTTGTATGCATGGTATGTATATGGTAACACATTTTAACATGTGTTTTATGCTTTGATTATGGGATGCAATTATATTAGCTGATTGCTACATGCTCAAGGAGTTAGTTGATTGACCTTTTGAGTTTCTATTCATACTTGTATTTTTTAAGAAATTTGCCTAAGGGGTAAATAGCTCATTCTTCCTAAGTCTCTCAGTTAGTATTTTGGTTTGCATTCCTCCACCTTGTATGGCTTGGCCTTGCAGTTTTGGGGATAAGTTTATAAATCACTAAGGAGTGTGCTTCCAAGATTTTATGTCATAATATCTTCAACAACAAAATTTATGGTTGACTGATCTTTGGATTGTAATTTTACTGAGTTATGTGTCTTAGTGGTTCACCAATTTTCTCCACATTCCTTCAAAGTAGCATATATGCCTATGTAGATTAGGGAATATGTTTGTAGTGTCACAAAAATGTGCCTCCTGCAATTTTAACCACATTTGAGGTCCTCAACTTGGCGACGACATCCTCCTTCCTAGCCAAGACCTCTTTCTACATTTTCACCCCTTGACCCCTTCTTGTTTGAGCCCTGAGATAGCCTCAGGACCCTATTCAGGCCCCAAGATAGGGTAGGACAGGGGCATGGCACCCCTGTCCCACCCTCTTAGGGTGGCCCCAAGATAGGTCCCCCTGACCTTATCTGCACTTTGGGATCCCAAATCTCCCCGATGTCGGCCTTTGGTGAGATGAATTAATCTTCTGAGGCATGTATAAAAAGGGATTTGGTTTTCTCATTTGTGGAGGAAAGAATTAGATAAGCAAGCATATGCGAAAATATACATCATCAAGCATTCAAGTCTTCACGCATTCATCAAGTCTTCTTTCTTCATGTGTCTTCTTCATTCATCCATTGGAGCAACATTACAACATTCATTTGCAAGCATGTGTGTGTATTAGGGTTTTGTCATGTTACATGCCATTTCATGCAACACTTGTGATTACATTAAAGAAGCAAAGCAATCATCATCAACAAGTTGCAGATCTACAAGGTATACACTTTCATTATTTACATTCAAGCATTTGCAATTACTTTCTTTCAAGGTTGATTCCTCAACCGGGGTTTGATTGAGGCAAACCCCTATCCACAATGCCATTTCCTCTCTTTTCTGTGTGTAGGTTGTAGGTGCACAGCTGTAATTGCGGGTTTGGGCTTCATTTGCAGAGACAGAAGAACCCTTTTCATTTCACGGATTTTGTGGAGGACCATGTACACTCCTGCCACGGTCTCGATGACTTTTCTCCAAATTTGTAGGGTAGATCCGTATTAGTCTAGTTAGCTCATATCCGAAGTTACATCGCGATCTCGAATCGATAGCTCCTCATTTCACTCATTTTCTCTCTCTTTTCCACATAGTCAACAAGTCAACTTTCTTATTTGCAAAGAGGGAAAAACACACTCCAACCCTTGCAATCCACTTGGAATTCACATCCTTGTTTCCCTTGGATTTGGATCTAGTGGATTCAAGCCCCTCTTTTGCATGTAAAGTTTTTCCAAGTGAAAATCATCCTAGTGACTTCCTTTCTCTCTCCTAGGTGGGGAGTCACTAGGGTCCAATTTTCCACTTTACATTTTGGTGAATTTGACGTCCTACATCTTAATTCTGATTTCTTACTTGTTAGATCTGAATAATTGCAATTTGAATTTCAAATTTTCATTTCCAAGTTTGATCTTTTTACAAATTTTAGAGGTTAATTGCATAAAAACCCTAATTTTTCATTTTGAGGAAATTAAGCTTGTGAAGTGCAACATTTTAATTGATTGTTTCAGATCTGATTTCTATTTCAAAATTGCAATTCAAATTTGTCTATTCATTCTGAAAATTCAGTGGTTAAATCATAAAACCCTAATTTTTAAGATCTTTCTATTTTCGACCTTTGACTGCAAATTTGACTGATCTAGACATCTCCAAATGAACTATTTTTTGGGATTCCGCAATAATACCATAATACCTATCATCCCTGAAATTTTTTCAAAAAAGTTGGTCGGACCATGTGCACTTTTGCCACAGTCCTCGACTTTTTTCCTAAAATTTATGGAGATGGAATTGACTGTGTTTTTCTGCTTAAATCTAGAAAATTGGCGTACTTTATCAATTTCAACACCCTCTAAGGTCGAACACAAATTCAAATTCAAATTTCAAATTTGCAGTTCAAATTCCATTTTCCCTCTATTAAATTTTCTATGCATGTATGGGGTGAACATTATTCTTGTTTGATCATCAATGAATATGGAGTTCTTATTTTATTTTGCTAATTCAATTTTGAGTTACATTAAAGATATTCATGATGTTCCCTTTCATGCATATGATGATAAGTTAGTTCTCCCTTTCATTCATAGCTATGATTTATCCTCTCCCAACATTAATCTCATTAATGAGGGCACATTGGTGCAAAAAGGGAATATGGACACTTCTTTCAAAGATCTCACTCCTAAAGATGAATCTTTGGAGAATTGTGTTCCTTCTTCTCCTAAAAATTATCTCCCTCATAAGGATTATTTGGTGCAAGAGGATGATATTATGGCCACTTATCCTAGTGATACCATACCTTCTTTTCATGATCTTCCCTCTAAAGATGAAGCATTAATTACATATGATAGTCATTTTTCTAATGAGTGTCTTGAACATTAAGATACCTTAGAACAAGAGGATGATATTATTTCTCATCATAATGCTCTCTCTCCCGAAAATCAAGAGCCTAACAAAAATCAAATCAATTTCATTCATGTTCCTATGAAATCAAAAATTCTTTTTGATTATCAGGTTGTGCCTTACACATATACTAATGAGGTAGTTGATGAAAACATAAGTGAAGCATCATATGCCTTCTTAGTTCTTACAATCCTCTATTCAATTCACTCGAATACCTCATCTCCTACCAAAGAAGATCCTAAAGAATAACTCTTAGAGGATGATTGGGGGTCCTTAGATTTCACTCCTACCTTTTCTAGAAAGTCTAAGACGCCTGAATTCCATATTCCAAATTTTTCTCTTAACATAAATCTTGAAATTGATTTAGGCATGTTCAAAATAACATCTGACGATGAATGACATATTCATCATGATCATTAAAATAACATTCAAGTTCCTATTATGTTGCTTCTCACTATGTGACATTGTTAGCCTACCTATTGTGGGCTCCTTGTCATTCATGGTGGTACAATTTCAGGTGCAATCATACTTAGTGAGCAACATAGTAGTCTATTTATTCTTGCCTCTATGCTTGGGGGGAAAGAATATTCCTTTTCCTCTTTCTAAGGTTTCACTATGTTCTTCATGGGGTACATTATTCATAAACTTTATGTCCTTTCTTGCATGGAGTTTTCTTTCATGTGAGCGCATGTTTGTTCCATGAGTGGGATCTTCTCCTTGCTTGAAATGATACGTCTATTATGAACAATGTCTCCTTAGAGAACTTTTGTGAACCTTCTTCTTTCTCTCTCTTTGTAAATTACCTCTTCTATTATGTTATTCATAACTTGATGTCCTTTCTTGAACGAAGTTATCCTTCATGCGAGCACATGTTTGTTCCTTGGTTAGGATGTACTCCTTGCTTGAAATGATACGTCACTTATGAGTAATCTCTCTCTAGAAGTTGTGTAATTCTTCTCATTGTCCTACACTTGGGGGGAAATGATCTCTCTCCTTTTCTCTTTCTCTAAGGATCCACTTTTCCCTATTATGTGGATGGTGTGAGCTTTATTACTTGATGTCATTCCTTGAGTGAAATTGTTGGTTGTTTGCTCAAGGGTTCTCTCTCATACAAGAGGTGTAAGTCCTTGACTACAACCTCCTTTCCACTTGGTAATGTACATCTATGATAAATTCACCCATCCCTCTTGGGGCTAAACGTGAGTAATCCTTCATCAAGAATCCCTTTTACCTAGCAATAGGAGGAAGGATTAAATTCTTGTTCCCTTATGCGCTTCATTCTAGAAGATGTTATATTTGTCTAAGACAAATCCTCTTGGAGGTAGATGTCTTTTGAGAAAAGATCTCTCCTCCTCCAAGGATCTCCTTTACACTTATAGCAAGATATCTCTTTTCAACTATCTTATCCTTGCTTGAAGAGTATTCCCTCTCTTGCTTGGATCTATGACATTGTTGCATAACATATATCTTCTTTGTGTTGAAGGTAGGTATCCTTGTTCTAATTTCCTTAAGATATCGACATTAAACTATGTTGACATCTTAAGGGGGGGCCACCCACACTGCTCCTTTGTACTATACTTCTTTTATGCATTGTATAGTGGGACATTCTTGGAACCAGAGGGTGGCCTCTTAGAGCAAGGTGGCATAACTTGTACAATGGGACATTCTTGGAACCAAAGGGAAGCCTCTTAGAGAAAGATCTCTTCACTTTTCTCTTGTATAGTGGGTCAATCTCAGAACCATAGCACAAACTCTTAGAGCGAGATGATGCCACTTTTTCTCTTATGCAGGGTGATTATTCTCGAAACCAGAGCACAAACTCTTAGAGCGAGATATCACGCCTTTCTTGACACTTGTACTATACATTCTATACAGGTTGTAGCATACTCGAGCATAGACTCCTATGAGGCACTTCGAACCTCACTTGCACACATGCACTTGAGGTTGAGTAGAACTAACGGTGTTCTCACTCTCCTCCCTTACATGGATCACCCAGACAAGCTCCGGGGGCTAGATTTCCATGTCCTTCTCTCCATGGACCATCTAGTTTTAGGGGTGAGATGTCCACGGTTTCTCTCTTGTTTTCCTTTATTCTCATGGATCACCAAAGTGTGTATTCATATTCTCTCTCTTCTTCCTCTCATGAACTCATTGTTTTACTATTGATGGTTCATGGATGATGTCAAATTTTCTCTTTTATGTGATTGCTTGTGTTTATGTGGTGGCATTAGTCTTTGTGTCATGATTAGTTGTTGAGACATCTGAGTATCAAGGTCTCTTTGACTAATTAGTTTGTTATCTTGTGTGTCTTTTGCGCTTTGTTTTTGTTTTGTGTGTCTTGTTCCTTTTTGCTTTTTGTGTGCTCTTTCATATGTTTGAGTGAGTTAAGATCCTAAGATTGGGGGCTTTGTTCCTCAATAATAGTGACATCTTATACTCCTTGTGGTATTGCTCTGCATCTCTCATCTTCATCTCTCTCTCTCTTTCTTCTACTTTACCGGAAGTAGTGGCATAAGCCATACTCTCGCTAAAGTGGGGGATAAATGTAGTATCATAAAATTGCGCCTCCTACAATTTTAACCACATTTGAGGTCCTCACCTTAGCGACAACATCCTCCTTCCTAGCCAATACCTCTTTCTACATTTTCACCTCTTGACCCCTTCCTGTTTGAGCCTTGAGATAGCCTCAAGACCCTGTCTGAGCCCCAAGATAGGGAAAGACAAGGGTGTGGTGCCCCTGTCCCATCCTCTTAGGGTGGCCCCAAGATAGGTCCCCCCGACCCTATCTGCACTTTGAGATCCCAAAGGCGAAAATATACATCATCAAGCATTCAAGTATTCACATATTCATCAAGTCTTCTTTCTTCATGTTTCTTCTTCATTCATCCATTGGAGCAACATTACAACATTCATTTGCAAGCATGTATGTATATTAGGGTTTTGTCATGTTACATGCCATTTCATGCAACACTTATGATTATATTGAAGAAGCAAAACAATCATCATCGACAAGTTGTAGATCTACAAGGTATACATTTTCATTGTTTACATTCAAGCATTTGCAATTACTTTCTTTCAAGGTTGATTCCTCAACCGGGTTTGACTGAGGCAAACCCCTATCCACAACCCCTTTTCCTCTCTTTTATGTGTGTAGATTGCAGGTGTGCAGTTGTAATTGTAGGTTTGGGCTTCATTTGCAGGGACAGAAGAACCCTTTTCGTTTCACGGATTTTGTGGAGGACCATGTACACTCCCACCATGGTCTCGACAACTTTTTCCAAATTTGCAAGGCAAATCCTATCAGTCTAGTTAGCTCAGATCTGAAGTTACAACGCGATCCCAAATCGGTAGCTCCTCATTTCACTCATTTTCTCTCTCTTTTCCACATAGTCAACAAGTCAACTTTCTTATTTACAAAAGAGGGCAAAACACACTCCAACCCTTACATTCCACTTGGAATTCACATCCTTGTCTCCCTTGGATTTGGATCTAGTGGATTCAAGCCCCTCTTTTGAATGTAAAATTCCTCCAAGTGAAAATCATCTTAGTGACTTCCTTTCTCTCTCCTAGGTGGGAAGTCACTAGGGTCCAATTTTCCACTTTACAATGTTCAAGAAGGTATAAGGGTTTAACAATATGAGTTTCAGATGATTACATGTTCCACAATGCTATATCTAACATTTTGTTGTGTCATCAGTTCATTTGGTTTCTCTACTTGATCCAACATTTGTTGATCACACCTACTTTAGGAGATGGTTGTAGATGGTCTATATTGGCTCCATTTTGGTTTACATGTTTTTTTTAGTTTCTCCCAGGTGGCATAAAGGTAAACAATTAACAATTTTTGTGATGATTTTGATGTTTGGGTCGACATATTGAGTTCCTTCATTTATGATTGATCTTGACCTATCTTATTTACCTTGGAGGATGTGTTGAGATGTGTTTGGGATTCAATTATGCTTTGGGTTGATTTGCAACCCATTTTTGTTCATTATATATATTTTTTGGAGCTAACCCAATTGATGTTTTTAGGTTTTGTGTAGGGTATATAAGGAAGGATGCATCATTTGTGAAAGGTATCAGCAATAGAATGTGTTGGTGATGTATTAGTTTAGTATGAAATGTCCAAAGATAGTGTGATAGATTAATTATGTGAAAAAGGAGACTACAAATTCAATATATGGCAGATGATTTTCTTATAGCAGTTCATGTTCATATTATCATTGTAATTTTCATGTATCTTGCTACTAGATAGTGAGTTTGTAAAGACGTAGATGCTCTAACTTCTATAAAAGAACAAATACTCTTTATTCTTCAAACAAATCTATGATTTATTTAATAAATTCATTTGCTTCTCTCACTAATCATTTCATAATCACTTAGTATCATTTCATATGCGAGTTAAATGATAGAGACATCAAGTTTATATTTATTAAAAAGATATTAAATAGTATTCTTACAACATAGAGTACTCTTTGATAGTATTTCAATCATACTATACATCATTCATAAATTCTACACAAGACTTAGGCATTTGATTGCCTTAAGATTAAATATACAAATATAAGATAAATAACATAATAATAGATGAGATGCGTCCTTTGATCTCCAATCCTTTAGCTATCTTCAATTCAATCCTTCGAATGAAGATGAGAACAAGTTTTCAGTGCTTTTTCTACCCAATCTTGAAGTATACACTTCCCTGGAATTCCTAGTCACTCAAGAATACCCAACCCTGCACGAATTGCTTAGCAAGAAGAATTTGATATACAAGATGGAATTTGGTGCATGCCTAGTATGATACATTCATTTTCATTTATTCTATTTCATTTAAGATATAAGCATGATCAGTACAAGGATATGGTAGAGAGTCATAAATAAATCCATCTATTTCAATGGTCAATAAGTTACTCGACCGCGTATAATGCCATGCATAGAAATAAAACATAGTTTGGAAAAGAAAACTATTCTCTCTAAACCCCACATTCGGCACTAGTCCCAAAAAATATACTTTCCCCACACACACAAGTCTAGCATAATCATTCATTCAACATGCCTATTTCCTTTCTATTCAACATAATCCAAATACAATTTCGGCATAAATAATCTTTCATTTTCAGTATGATAAAGTAAGTTTAAAATTAAGAAGGTGTAACACATGTATGCACATATTTGCATATAAGCATAATACAAAATGAAGATATGAGAACACGTTCTTTTAAAATCTATATTTCCTTAAGTATTCTAAGTATATGTTAAACATGTACAAACTCCAAGTTTTATCCTTCATCTTCTTTGCTTCAGTTTTTCAAAAGATAATAAGATCTATAATCCATTTTCTTTAAGTTTGAAGTTCAAATGAATAAATTTCATGTATATTCTAATATTTTCTATTTTCTTGTGTTTATCACAGGTATTCCAAGATAATATAATGTTCACTAAGTTTCAGAGGTTGTCTCTTCTTAATTTGAAATTTGCGATCTACCAGCATGAAATGAAAACCCATCTCTAAATATTCAATGCATTTGCACGCGTGCGTGTGTGTGTATATATCTATATATATATATATATATATATGTATTTCACAAAGTTTGAAAGTGCAATTCGTTTAGCAACGAGAATTAATTTGGTTTCATGATTTTGTTCAAATGTATATGTAAATATTTATATGATGGTATGATGAAAGAATAAGTATCCGGTAGAATACTGAGGGGGGGTGAATCAGTATATTGAAAAACTGATACAAAGTTCCCAAACTCAAACTCAGTCAAACAAAGTAAACATATCTCAATCAAGATCAATATTCATAAGAATACTTGACATCAACCGGTTTAACTGTTATGACAACTTTAACAGTAAACAACTTCAATTTTGTAAACATCAACAATGCTTAATCATAACTCAACATATTCAACTCTCAATGCTTCTACATAACATGCCTTATCAAAAATTAACCACATCAACAAATAATATCACAACCACAAAAGCATTCACCACTTGACACAAATGTTTATACATGGAAAACTCAAATAGGCAAAAACCACGGTGAGATGGGACTCACAAGGATAGCTATCTGAACTCTTCTGAAGTTCACCTTGTTAGGAGCCAAGCCTGTTAAAGCTTTACAATAAGTCCTGTTAAGAACTAGTTCTGGTTAGGAATCACCCGGTTAAGGGATTTACAAATATGCCTTGATAAAAAGCACAATACCCTGTTAGGAGTAACCTCTCTGGAGGATTTAAGAATCCAAGCTAATGGACCACCTTGTTAGAGGATTTAATGAGTAACCAAGCTTGTTAGAGCTTACCCGGTTAAGGGATTTTACTTCTGCTGTAATTGTTAGAAAACAACAGGTTTTTCTTAATCTGTCTGAGTAGCACTACATTTGCTTGATCAGATCCTTCTAAGCTTCAATCTGCCTTTACTCAAAGTGCAGATCCATTCACTGGTTAAGCAACTACACACTTAACATGTTTTCTACCAATCTTGCCAACACCTTTACAAACAACTTTATCGACCTTAAATACAAAATCAATTAGGTCGGTAACACAACAAAAACCTAATTCTCATCATCGAGATTACAAACAAGTCGGTGCAATCTTAACCTTTAGAAATCATGACAATCTCTTCACATTCTTCAAGAAAATTCCAACCACTCCATGATCACCGCTTCATCGGACTTTGTAACTCATCATGCATTGTGCATTAGATGCAATCCACTTTGCTCCTTCCCTAGATAAAAACAAACATGCCAAAACAATTTGAACGTATCCTTATTCAATGATCACACCTGTCTCCATCATTATCGCTTATCAAATAATAAACCATCAAACTTGATCGGTTAGGGTTTAACAGCTGATAGGGTTTACCAGTTACATTACATAGAAGGGTTTAACCCTTTACACCGGTTCAACTCACAAAATTTACATACCGGTTTACAACATCTTCCACAAAGCTTCTTCTTACAGGTTACTAGCCAATATCAAAAACAACAATATCAACAATAACATGAATACTATTACTGATTCAATTGACATCAATGACAACATATCATTAATGCAATCTCTATGCAAAATACCAATAAAATCAAAATGCCAACATTTTATATATATATATATATATATATATCTGTGTGTGTGTGTGTGTGCGTGCAAATATATAGGTATATATTTGTAGATACACACACACACACATATAACACTCTACTATGTTGATTTGTTCTTTAGCCAAACACAAATGAATTCTTCATCAAATAGAGATGCAATTCTACCAATTTTGAATTCTAAATTGACTGAGAAAAACACTTATATTTCAAGAATATAAATCAGACAGAGATTTCATTTCAAAGAAAGTAATTTTTCTCTATTGTTCATGTTTAAAACAACTAGATCTATGGCCTACCTCAGAAAATCGATTCTTTGGTATGGAAATGATGTGAAGAATAATATCAATCTTTTTCTCCTCTTTCTGATCTTCTTTTCCTCAATCGATTTTCAGAGTCTCTTTCTTTCTTTTCTGCCAAGTGTCTCAATTCAAGAGGCTTTTGAGACCCATGAATTTCAACCGGATTTCCATAATAATCTAATCAACTAACAACCTTATCCTCACAATTTACTATAGCTTTATGCTTAGTTAACCAATTGATACCTAAGATCACATCATATGATCCTAGTGGTGCTATATACAGATTAATCTGAGTTTGGAAGTTAGGAAGTTCTAGATTGTTGTAAAATAGACATGAATCTACCCTCTTGGTTGGTTCTAGTTCCACCCTTGATATTTTTAGTTGAATTCGATCTTTATATATATTATAGATGTTCTGAATAGAAAAAGTACTTTAAAAAATATAAGGGATCCAAGGAGCTTTATGCACTAGATTTAACAATCCAAAAAAATCATAAATAAGATAATTTAAATCATTCATTTGCATTTAAATTTATATCCTAATCCATATCAATTTACAATTTCAATTTATTTTCAATTTCAAATTTCATTTTCTTTTTTTATTTCATCTATATATCATAAAATATGAACAATTTTCCTGATTTAATAATTGCAATTAAATATTGATAAAAATGGTTCGTGACAGTCTCTCTTTAGCAGGTCCCTATTTCATTGTATCTTGCTCAGTAAGTCCATTAGGGAGTAGTGAGCTTCCTTGGGTAGTGAGCCTTGAAACAAATATTGTAATATCTATTTCATATAATGTGAGTTAAATCTCGTTGTGGTTTTTCCTTCATTGGGTTTTCCACGTAAAAATCTTGGTGTTCTTGTGTAGTGCATGTGTTTATGGTGAAAATGGAAACAACAATGTTGAAAGACTAAATGAATTGAACCACAAAACCCTAGCCTAACAACAACAAAGATCCACCATAACATATGAAGATTACCTAAGACAATGCAAATCAAATGAAATCACAAAGATTATACCATCACATGTCCAATAGGGTTTGGATCTCCATCCTTTCTATCTCCATTGATCTTGCTTGATATATTTGCTCTCAGATTTTATGTGCACAAGAGCTCAACAAAGAACGAAAATGTGGTTGCAAGTAGGATCGCATATGAAAAGCATAGTGTAGTCAAGTGCATAATTGAGTTAGCCAGGGTTTGATAATGAAGGAAGCATCTCCTTATATAGAAGACACCATAAGAAATGGAGGTATAAGATTGAGAGGTGTAAAAAGAGGTCGGCTATGATTAGAGGGTAGGTAAAGAAAATAATAAAATAATGAAAGGGTAGGTAGTGTATGAATTAAGAGATGAATGACATGTGTCATGGGTAGAAAAGGCTAATGAATCAATTAAATAAATAAAGATTTATTTAATTAATAGAAGAAGTGGGATCAATTAAATAAATAAGATATTTATTTAATTTAGGAAAAAGGATAATTTAAATAAATAAAGGTATTTATTTAAATGAGAAATAAGGCTAGAAGAGGATAAATGAATTAATTAAATAAATAAATATTTATTCAATTAATAGAAGAATTAGGCTAAAGATAATTAAATAAATAAAATATTTATTTAATTAGACTGGACAATTTTAGGTGTCTACAACATGCTTTGTTTCTGTCATTTCTTTTGGTAAATCTGATTTAATGTTTAAATTGCTAGTGGATGGTTATGTTCAAGTTAATGTTGATTCACCCCCCCTCTAAGTATTTAGGTGTATTCAATAGAGGATTCATCATAATATTTGGGTTTATAGTCATAGAAAATGCAAAGGTAGACGTTGAGATAATCCTTTATTATGGAGTAGAAGTGATTATGTTTACAAGTGGGATATTTTGAATTTAAACTAGCATGAGGAACACTTTGTGGCATATTTCTAATAGGATTTTTTTGAGGAGCAACATTTGATGCAAAGGGATTTTTAGAGGCATAGGAATTTTTGAGGGCCTCAATTCTTGTTCTCATGTCATCTCTTATTCTCATAGATTCCATTCTATCCAACTGTGCTTTGATTACATTCACTTTTTTAATAACTCTTCCTCAATTTGGCAAAAGCATTTTTGAGGTAGAAGTCTTTTGATAAGAAGTATGAATGTTGGCATTTGTGTATTAGATTATACCAAAAGCAGAGGCTTCTAAATATGAATATTGGGATCTATCTTGTGTTATAGGTGCACTAAAAGAGATATAATATAAATTTGCAAGCACACTTGCACTAGGAGAGTTGGACCAAGTAGATAAATTGTCCTATATCATAATCCCTTTGTATTTCTTCTTTCTCCTTTTCACATTTATCTATAAATTCAAGGTTCTTAGGGCCCAAATAATTCATTTCATCTTTTAAATACCTAACATTAAAAATATGGGCCTCGACACTAGTAACCAAAAGAGGTGTAGTCAAAGTATTCTCAAATCTTTACAAGATTATTATTAGGGTAGGATACAAAGAGGCTGATAAAGAAAAGATAACCAAGTATGTCTGTGGAGTGAAACCCAATATTTAGGCTTGGTTAGATTAAAAGGATTGACGATAGATATTAGTTTGCAAGAAGGTAGAATAAAACTTGAAAAAATGTTTTTGGGAGTAAGAAAAACGAAAGAGGTCATGGAGAAAGAACTAGTGGAAGGTCTTATGGTGGTCATAAACAACAAGATGAGAAAAGTATATCAAGATACAGGCACCAATAAAAATAATAGAGGATAAAATTCATATCACCCTTGATGATAAGATGACGGGTACTAGAATGAAGAGGGGAGTTTGGAAGAGGACCTATGAGAGGAGGATTTATTGGAACACAATTCAAATGTGGTGAAGAAGGCAATAAAGCATATGATTGTCAACAAAATTAGAGAGGAATAAATAGAAGACTAGATGATAATGCTAGAGTTTCCCATATAGATGAATAGACAAATTTGAACATTCATAACAAGTTGAAAGAGGAGAAACTCCTCATCATAAGAACTTTGTTTAAGGAAGAAGGAAAATAAGAACCAACCCAAAGGAAGAGTTTATTAAGAAAAATACGTGTAATCATGGGAGGTATATGTTGTAATGTTATCATTAATAGTGTGAGTATTGATATTCTATTTTCTAAAGAAAGACTTACAAAGTTGAATTTGGAAAAAAAAGGGCATCCAAATCCATTCATGCTTGCTTGGTTGTAAAAAAGATCATAAAGCTTTGGTCAATGAATAATGTTTTATAAAGTTTAAGATTTTTATTGGTAGATGGTAGAAATATTTTACATGGACTAAAGCCTAAATATATTTCCTTTGCCTTGATTTATAAAATTAGTAAAATGAAAGAGAAGATGTACTTGTAGAAATTTCTAACTTGTTGGATGAATTCCAAGACACAGTTTCAGATTTAATGTACATCGAGGTTTGCCACTAATGAGATGCATAAGTCAAGAAATGAAATTGATACCAGGAGCTAGTTTTCTTAGCAAGATAACTCATAGAATGAATCCTACAAAAATAAAGAGTTGAATTTACAAGTTCTTAAATTTTTTCAAGAAAGGAGAGAATCAAAGAGTTTGAGTCCACGTGGAGTACCTATAGTAGTAGCACCCAAGAAGGATGGAGAATGGAGGATGTGTATAGATTGTAGGGTCATTAACAAAAACAAAATCAAATATAGATTTCCTTTGCCAAGGATGTATGATATCATGGATTTCCTGAGTGGAGAATAGTACTTCACAAAGATGCATTTGAAGAGTGGGTATCCCTAGATCATGATATGGGTAGAAGATGAGTGAAAGACAATATTAAAGATAAAAGAATGTTTTTCATGAGGAAATGAGTACTTTAATGAGGCCCATGAATGAAGTGTTGAAGGAATTTTTAAGTTTGGCATTGTCTATTTAGACAATATTCTAATTTTTTACAAATTGGATGAACATTTGATGCATGTTCATAGGGTTTTTGAAAGGTTGAGAGAAATAAATTGTTGATAAACTTGAAGGAATGCAATTTTGTGAAAAAAGAGTTAGTGTATCTAGGATTTATAATCTTAGTTGAAGGTTTCAAAATAGATCTAAAGAAAGTAAAGATTGTCTTGATCTACTCTGAGGGGTATTGCTAAGGTAAAGATCATTTTATGGATTGGTTAGTGTATATAGAAAGTTGTTTAAGGGTTTCAATAACATATGTCACCCTTAATTGAAACAATGAGAGGAGATAGAAAATGTGTTAATTATTTGCATGTAGTCAATTGAGTGCATGTAGGTGGATTGTTTGATGAGTGGGATTTGGAGCATGATCGAGTGAGCTACATGAACTAAGTAGTTAGCAAGGTGAGCTAGATATTGATGATGTAATTAGGAAATAAATGAATTATAGGTGCATATTAGGTGGGAAATTGTGAGATTTTGCCAAGATCAAGAGGCAATGGAAAGCACAAATAAGAGAGAACAAAATAGATGATAGAAATAAATTGTATTCTATCAAGATGAAAAATATGATCAATTGGATCATTAAGCATTACATACAATGAATATAAGCCTTCTTATATAGGCAAGGCTATATGGATATGTGAGCACACAAACATGACATGTGGCTCAATAAGAAATAAGGGTAGGTAGGAAATAGGTGTGGGTAGGTAGGAGAAATAATATAATATTCCACATGAGGTGGATCACCCACTGAATGTGGAGTGTAACAACAAGATCAACACCATAAAAGGTGGAAATCCTCCTACACACACTATCCCAATGTGGCACAAACACCCAAGTGTCTCATACCCAAACTACTATGAAATGCATTTCCTAAGTAAACTTAAGTAAAGTGTAATAATATCCATGATGAATAATTATTTACACCAACACCCCCTCTTAAGTGCAACTTAGGGGAATGCACTTAAGTCTACAATGCAACTAAGCAATGCAAGCTGGGTCCCGACTACTAGGCCATGTTAGGTACCCATGTACAAATGCAAAAGCATGAAAACCAATGCAATGAAATCTCTCACAAAGTGGGGAAAGAGAGAAAAACCCAATGGGAAAAAACCCTCCCCCAAAAGAGAGATGAAAACTAGATACAAAGAACTCTCATAGAAGTATGTGAAGGACAAAACCCCATGTGAGGAAAAAGTCCCCCCCATATGAGAGAAGAAGAGAAGCTAGGAAGCCCCCCCTTAATGTGGATTCTGCACCAATGATAGAAGCTCGATGTATGAAGAAACTGCTCCATGAACGTCGAACAACATTCTTCGCCTTAGGAAGAAACAAAACCAAAGGTGTATCTATGAAGTCTCCCCAATCATGAAGGGAAGATGTAGAACATGTCCCAAAGACTCACATGTCTCCTCAAAAGATAAAGAGACCTCCTCCAACTGTTGTACATAAGTATCCACAATCATGTCAACCTCGAAAGAATGATCATGTAGAGAATGAACAAGAGGGTCAGAGTGTTCCCTCCTAGCAATCAAAGAAGGATCATCTTCATCAAAGAGAAGATGAATGTCATCAATGATGTCTCCCAAATCTGCAATGTAGGATTCCATAAACAAACTTGCAATGTCTGTTAAGTAATCATCCCATGAATCTGAAGCTGGAAGACAATGAATATCCTGCTGCACTGAATCACATGAAGGCAAAACTATCGCACTATCCACATCATCAGGTGCAATAGGTGATGTGATATCAATATGAGGAGATGAAATACAAGACTCAAGAACGGGTTCACATGTGAGAATCCCCATGTTCAAGTGCCCAAAGTTCTCCTCAAAATCTGAACCATCACAAGAAGTGTGATCATCATGTGTAGAATCATCAAATGTGAAATCATCATCATCAACAAAATCTGAAAAGGAGTATAACCAAGATGCATGATCAACCACCCCAGTCGCAATGATAGCTCTAGTCTCCAAGTCTCTAATTAAAACCGACTCAAGTGTGAACTCCACAACTCTCTTAGTTGCGCCATGTGTGATTTGATAGATGGAAAGGAGATTGTTTGTCAAGTGGGGTACACACAACACATCATTGAAGAAGTTATCCCCAATGTCAATAGATCCTTTCCCAATCACATCCATGTATGTATGATTTCCCATCAAAATCTGCGGCATGGTGCAAGGCTCAAATGTAGAGAACATAGACTGCGAAGATGTCATATGATGAGAAGCCCCTGAATCTAGAAGCCATCTCTTTGAATCATGACTGATAGTAGCACATAGAGCTTTTCCTTTTCTTGTCCCAAAAAAGTGAGTCTTCCCACTTGTAGAAGCCATGAATGTTTGCCCTTTTCCTTTTGAATGTGAGGAAGTGGAAGTTGACGAATCATCCTTTTTGTAGACATTAGGTAACTCAATGTTATGCTTTTTGAGGATATGTGTGAGCTCATCAATCTTCTTAGAATGGCAACGATGCTCCTCATGACCAAACTTTTTACAATAGGCACAAGTAGGTCTCTCCCTCTTTGGCGAATTATCCCTCTTGGAAGAGGATGTATCTCCTTGTTGTGGAGAGGATGATGCTTTGTCCTTAGGCTTTGATTGCCATTTCTTTTTGTTTGAGTTGTCATTTCCTTGATTTCCTTTGTTCCCTTGATTTGCCACTAATGCTTGAGACTTAGAAGCCTTAAGAATGCCCATGCTTATCAACTTAGTTTGTTCCATCATCAACATTTCATTGAAAGCATCAAATGTAGGCATTGCATAGCTTGAACCCATTGTCATCCTATGGGTTTGAAAACTAGAAACAAATACTGCATATTCTTGTGGAAGCTTGCCTATCAAGTTGAAGATCAATTGAGTATCCTTCTTATCAATGCCACAATCTTCAAGTTGTGCCCTCAACTCATTTGCCTTAGTGACATAATCTTGTATAGTATCAAAGTTCTTGGGATCTAACATGGTGAGATCACTATCAATTTGATATCCCCTAATCTCATCAACTTGACCATACAAGTCTTGAAACTTTTGCCAAGCATCCTTGATTAGATTACACTTCTCAATATGAAAAATGATATCCTTTGATACATACTTTCTTAAGGTACCAATTTCCATGATATTTTTAGTGAGCCAATCCAAGTGACCAACTGGATCAACCTTAGGATCAGCGGGAGCAACAATAGTTCCATCAACTCCATGCATAAATTTTCCAAGTAGCATAATTATGATGAGTTAATAGAGGAAACTTAGAAGAACCCATAACAATAGAAAGGAAGGAACACAAGAGCACAAAAGCACAAGATACACCCCCCCAAATTCACTCAATCAAGAAACCCCCCAAAATGGTGATTTTGGCACTTTATACTTAGTGCATATATAATGGGCCACTTGCAAAACAAGGCAAACTGGACTTCTGATTTCAATTTATGACTTCTCAAAATGAGATCTAAGAGACTTCAACAAATACTGCTAGTGATCTAAACTGAGATCCAAGCAAAATGCAAGTACCAAATATGCCAAAAATGGCCAAATACTGAGAGTACAATTTCTACATAAAATCACTGCAAACAAATGATAGATTATGAAAGTAGATGAAAAAATATGTACTTGAAAAAAAATAGCACCTGAAAAGGAGTCCATATGAGCCCAAACGAAGCCTCCAATGTTGTAAAAATTGGGATTTCACGATTTCTAAAAAACCTGTATCCAAAAATTAGAAAACTTCTACACCACTGTACAGATCATGAAATTCTACCCCAAAACAAAAAAAATTGCTCGAAAAAACAAGCCCGGATGAGTGAGATATTGCTATTTGAAAAATGTCTACAAAATTATAATTTCTGAAAAATTTCCGCCGCAGCGTCAAACTTCAAATGCCTCTAGATTTGGCCTCCGAAGTCTGATTTGGATGAAACAAAATGAAAAATTAACTTTCTTGGACCTCCTCAATCCAATGATAAACTCAGATTTGACCCATCAAGTTTCAATAAAAACCTGCAATAGAAAGATCCAAAATGCAAACTCCAAATAGCATCAAATTTCTCTCAATTAGCAAACCAATGACACTCTAATGGCTCTGATACCATGTGAGATTTTGTCAAGATCAAGAGGCAATGGAAAGCACAAATAAGAGAGAACAAAATAGATGATAGAAATAAACTGTATTCTATCAAGATGAAAAATATGATCAATTGGATCATTAAGCATTACATACAATGAATATAAGCCTTCTTATATAGGCAAGGCTACATGGATATGTGAGCACACAAACATGACATGTGGCTCAATAAGAAACAAGGGTAGGTAGGAAATAGGTGTGGGTAGGTAGAAGAAATAATATAATATTCCACATGAGGTGGATCACCCACTGAATGTGGAGTGTAACAACAAGATCAACACCATAAAAGGTGGAAATTCTCCTACACACACTATCCCAATGTGGCACAAACACCCAAGTGTCTCATACCCAAACTACTATGAAATGCATTTCCTAAGTAAACTTAAGTAAAGTGTAATAATATCCATGATGAATAATTATTTACACCAACAGAAATTATATTTATTAATTATTAATGGATAATATATGAAAATAAAATGAATGATTATTAAACAATTATTGGATAAATAGGATTTAATTTATTAATATTAATGAATATGTCAATTTAATTAAATAATATGGATTGTTTAATTAAAGGATCACATACTAGGCGATAAACAAATAATAAAACATTGACAATAGATAATGAAGTATTATTTTAGTGTCTACATTTTGTCATATTCAAAGTATCTTTGTTTCAAAGAAAATAAAAGCAGCTAGAAATAAATGAATTAGAAGATATGAAGAAAGTGATGATATGCACTAGTCATGTGGAGGAAATAATGAAAGATTCGATAGTAAGATGATGATGTCCCCTTAAAAGGTCATTTGTGTAAAAGCTACATGAGTGGTCTCTCAAAAAAGAATGACAACAAAAAAATTAGGTGAAAGATGAAGAATGATAGAAGAACATGATGAGTGAAAAATAAATTCAATGGAGAAAATAATAAAAATGAAAAATGATACATTGAGAAATAGATATTGAGATTGCTTTGTTAAGTTGTCATATGAAGAGTAACCTTATTTTAATATATAAATGAATGTTATGCATTAGGGCATATAATATAAAAATAAAAGTATATTAATGATTGATTGATTGAATGTGAAAGGTAACAAGTCTCTTTTATAAAAATCTCAAAGAGAAACAAAGGTTTAGATTAAGAGGTTAAGAGATGAATGACCATGATCACACAGTTAGAAGAGAATCAATAGGATTGAAGGGTAGGTAAAGATAAGGGATGAGAATGAGTGGAAGGTACGAGTGGATAAGATTAAGAGGCTAATTTGAAATTAAGGGCTAAAATTAAGAGGTGGTTTGACTTTTTGGTTCAATGAATATGGGCATTGGAGAAAGGACAAAGTGAATGAAGAAGAATATGACACTTGTCACGTGTCTACAAATTCAAATTATGATCCATGTGAACAAATTGGAGGGCTAAGATTAGATGGAAGAGGGTACTAAATTAATTAATTAAATAAAAATATTTATTTAATTAATAGAGGGAAAATGTGGGGTTTAGTTCAATTAAATAAATAATAAATATTTATTTAATTTTAGAAAGAAAAGCTAATGAATTAATTAATTAAATAAAAATATTTATTTAATTAATAGAGAAAAACTAATAAATTAATTAAATAATTATAAATATTTATTTTATTATAGAGAATATTATGATAAAAATTAATAATTAATAATTAATTATTTAATTAAAGATAATTTTGGTGTCTACAATATAATAATAAATAATAAATAATTAGTAATAAAAATTACACAAGTATAATATAATATAATAATCTTATCCTACTATTTTATTATATTATTCTAATTATATATTACCATATAAATATACAATATATTATTAATTTTGTAAATTTAAAAAATCACATACAAAAATATTTATCTTCATTTCGTTCAATTTTATTTGCTTATGTTCCTTAGGGGTAAGTCTTAGAAGTTTCAACGTGTCCACACATTTAACATACTAAAAAGAACTTAGTTTTCTTTTTATAAAAGGTGAATATGTATTAAATTATGTTGTATCGTGGAGTTCAATTTCCCTTGTAAATAAATATATTTAGTATTTAAAACTAAATAGTTTTAAATAAAAAATTGCGATATTGGATAAATAAATGAAATGATTAAATAACATTAAATGTGTTATTCACATATATTTATAAACACAGGGGTCTATATGAATCTTAAATAAATTAAATGTTTAAATAATATTAAATGTGGTATTCACGTCTATTTATAAACATTTCTTTAAGATTTATACTCTCCAATATATTATTTAAAACATATTTTACTATAGGCATCACCATTGCACCTGTGATGTCCCCATCAAATTAATACTATATTATAATAAGAGTTCAATATTTGATTTTTCAATAAAGATTAAAAGTTAAATATTAGTTTTCTTAAATACTTTGCCTAACTATTATTTGATTATTTAATCTTGCGGGAGTTGGTTTTCATATGGGAATTTTACTCGCTATTGTCTTTTAAATAAGGATTGGCAAATAAGGAGAGCATCGGATTTTTATAAAATACAATGCTTGGAAGAGAAATTGACTATCCATGTGATATCAATACCAATTGAATAATTCCTTTTGCCAACCTTAACTGGCCTATTGGAACTGCGAAGTGATGAATCCCTACAAAATGACCTATTGGCGTGAGTATTGTTCGTAATACGAGTTAGGAGAAACCTATCAGAGCTTGGTGGAGGGTTACGCAGACTTCATTCATTTCTTGTGTACATACGGCGTGCGAACTTCATTCCTTCTCACGTGTTCAGAGCGACACACAACTCCATTCATCCTCAGAAAACTCGATATCGGGTGTGGCCTTTGTTATACAGACGACGCGCAAACTTCATTCCTGCCCGTGTGTTTAGAAACGACACACAACTTCATTCATTCACAAAAACCCAATTTCGGGTGTGGTCTTGTATGTCAGTTCCTTTCTGCTCACGTGAACTAGTAAACCCGACAACATGTGTGTCTAGGACGTGTTCCTACAGACATGAAAAACCAAAGCAGGCGTAGTAGGTGCCGTGAGGGAGGCGAGTAAACATATACCGAGGAACTAAAATCTTATTGCATTCATTAATGGAGGGCCATCTGCTATTGTGTTTCACAGAGGATGCATAAAGACTTCCAGTTAGCCGACAACCACGAGAATGGGCACAAACAACTCCTGCAAATTAACAGGTGCACTGTGTGATACTCTATTGAATGTTGAATAATGACTATCAATAAACGTTGTGTTCTTAATTAAACATAAAAGTTAATTTGGGATTGTATGGGTTATATTATTAATGAAATCCATAGGCATTTTACTACATTTCTGTATAATCTGGACAAACACATCTATTTGCAGTCAGTCCTAGTTTGGAATTTTACAGTGGTATCAGAGCTCTTGAATCTTGCCAGCCTGTAGGGTGATTGAAAATTCTTGAAAACTTAATGCACATTTGAGTATTCACCAGGGAAATTATAATTTTCGAAGTACTAGGGCCTAACAAAATAGATTTCACAACTCTCCTTTAGCACATAGTAGTTCATCTATTTCGTTTGAAATTGAGGATAGCCACACCGAAACTAACGAGGAATTTATTTTTGAACCCAACATGGGAGAACATGATAACAATAGGGACCTATTGGCTGCATTAATCAGAAATCAGCAAGATATGCAAGATAATGTTAACAGAATGTCCAACTTGATGACCCAATTTATGGCTAATAATATAAACCAGCACCAAAATAGTGGAAGACAGAATAATAAACATAAAAATAATGGGGGAAACAATGGGGGTAGAGATGAACAATCTGTCAATAATCAGCCAGAAAGAACAGGAACAACTAGACCTTTTATGCGTACATTTACTACTAGAAACCAGTCGCCTGAAAATGAACCTATGATAAGAGAAATATAGGAAGAAATACATTAGGATTGGTTAGGTTCTGGAGAAGAATTCATATCAACAATGACATTTAGAGAATATTTAGATGTCCGAATGAAACATAGGCCAAGAGGACAACGAGGAAACAACAATGAATTTCAAAGGAAAATTGAGAAAATGACCATTCCTTATTTTGATGGAACAGGTAAAACAACTGCTCGGGCATGGGTGCAAAAATTAGACACATACTTCCAATTAAATCCTATGTTGGAAGATGAGGCAATTAAATATGTTGCATTACACCTTGAAGGTGTAGCACATGAATGGTGGCATCATGGGCAAGTAACCTTGGGTCATAATTTGATAGGTACTTATGTTGAGTTCATTGAGAAACTTATTGACAGGTTTGATTCTAAAGATCCCGAATTACATCTTAAAGATTTGACTTAGCTTAAGCAAACTGGAACTGTTGAACAATATATTTTTGAATTTAAAAAATTGGCAATTTTAGTTACTGAAATTTCAGAAAGACACAAGACTGTAATGTTTATAGATGGATTGTCTGATTCCCTCAAAGGTTGGGTTAAGTCCTTAAACCCTCTTACCTTACAAACAGTTGTCAAAAGAGCAAGAGAATTATAACCATCTTCAAAAGGATTTTTTTTAAATAAAGGACCACCACCTAAACCAGAAAAAGACAAACAACCTTTCAATAAAGATAATTTCCCTAAAAACAGGTTAGATAAAGAAGAAAGGGAAGAACTCAGAAGGAAAAAACTATGTTTTAGTTGTAGAGAAGCATGACAACCTGGACATAGATGTTTAGGGAAGGGGAAAATTCATTATATTGAGGTTATGTTTGACTGTGAGGATGAAGAGAATGTTGATCCTAACATAGAACAAGCATCATAGAACATAGAGTCAGAAACAGGTACTAAACAAGGAGGAGTAATAACATCTATGACAGGAACTCCACATTATAATATTTTCAGAGTTAGAGGAGTTTTGAATGAACATCGTGTGATTGTTATGCTTGATAGTGGTTCTAGTCATAATTTTACAGATGCAACACTTGTGGAAAGACATGGTTTGCAGACTGAAAAACATGAGGGATTTGATGTTAGAGTAGCGGGTGGAACTAATTTATCTAGTACTCATAAAGTCCCTAAATTGAATATTACTCTTGGCAATTACATTGTTACTGATGATTTTTATGTGATTGATTTGGCTGACACTAATGTTGTCTTGAGTATACAGTGGATGGAAACATTAGATGAATATACACAGAGTTTTAAAAGATTGGAATTTTCTTTTAAAATCGATGATAAGAAGGTAGTCCTTTGTGGTATGTCTAATAGTGGTCCCAGGATCGTTAGTGCTAAAAGAATGGAGGCTATTTTCAGACATGGAGATGTGGCATGGTCAGAACAATGTTTAATCTCCAACAAGGTGTTAGGCTTTGAATCTAAATCTTATCAAGATGATTTGTTAAAAGTATTAGATTCACATCAATTGGTTTTTAGTGATATTCCTCTAGGAGTTCCACCTGATAGAGGATTTGAACATACTATTGAATTATAAGAAGGTGCTAAACCAGTTATCACTACTCCTTATAGACACCCTAAACATTCAAGAATGAAATAGAAAAGACAATTAAGGAATTATTGGATATGGGGCATATCAGACCTATTTCTAGTCCTTTTGCATCATCTGTAGTGTTGGTTAAAAAGAAGGATGGAACTCTTCGTATGTGTATTGATTACAAAGCTCTTAACAAGAAAACAATAAAAAACAAGTATCCAATTCCTCGAATTGATGAATTGTTAGATGAATTGCATGGTGCTATTTATTTTTCTAAAATTGATTTGAGATTAGGGTATCATCAAATTAAGTTAAGATAACAAGATATTCATAAAACTACTTTTCGCTGTCATTATGGTCATTATGAATTCTTGGTTATGCCGTTTGGTCTAACAAATGCTCCGACAACATTTCAGTCCTGTATGAATCATATCTTTAACATCCAGTTAAGGAAAGTTTTGCTAGTGTTCTTTTATGATATATTGATTTATAAAAAAACTTGGGAAGAGCATTTGAAACATATTGATATAATTCTTGGTATTATGGAATCTCAATCACTGTATGCAAAGGCATCTAATTTTGTATTTAGGGCATATGATCAGTGCAACAGGGGTACAGGTTCATCAAGAAAAGATAAGAGCCATTTTGGATTGGTCACCACCACGGAACCTTACAGAATTAAGGGGATTCTTTGATTTATGTAGTTATTACAGGAGGGTTGTCAGAGATTTTTCACAGCTTGGGGCACCCTTGACAGATCTTACCAAAAAAGGGGCATTCCGATGGACTAAGGAAGCCCAACAGGTATTTGAGAAACTTAAAGAGGCAATGAGTTCTTGCCCAGTACTTGCTCTTCCAGATTTTAATCAGCGTTTTGTGTTGGAATGTGATGCTTCTGGTGATGGAATAAGGGAAGTTTTAATGCAAAACAAACATCCTATAGTTTATGAAAGCAGGAAACTTAATAACCTTGAGAAATTGTATTCTATCTATGATAAAGAAATGTTGGCAATCATGCATGCATTGACAAAATTTAGACAATATTTGGTGGGTAGCAGATTTGTAGTGAAAACTGACCATAACAGTCTGAGATATTTCTTGGGACAAAAAGATTTAAATGACAGGCAACAAAAATGGATCAGTAAGATTCAAGCTTATGACTTTGAGATTGAATATGTAAAGGGTAAAATAATGTTGTTGCAGATGCTTTATCTAGAAGGCCTGAAATCAATGCGATATCTGTAGTAACAACTGATTGGAAATCTTTATTGCTGGTCGAATATTCAAAGGATTCTTTGCATGTGATTTGCTAGATGGTAATATACAAGATGATAAATATAAAGTAGTTAATGATGTTATCTATTACAAGGACATGATTTATTTAATTCCAGGATCGAAGTTGAAAGAAAAAATCCTCCAATCTATGCATGATATTCCTCTAGCAGGGCATCCAGGATACTTCAAAACGTATCATCAGGTAAGAGAAAGGTTCACTTGGAAAGGATTAAAAAATGATGTCCTACGCTATGTCAAGGAATGCACCACTTGCCGGCAAAATAAAGCAGTGCAAACTTATCCTGCAGGTTTATTACAACCACTACCTATACCAGATTAGAAATGGGAAAGTATATCAATGGATTTCATCATAGGTTTACCGAGATCCCAAGGCAAAGATTGTATTTTTGTTGTGGTTGACAGGTTAACTAAATTTGCACACTTTTTTTTCTATCACTACAAAATTTACAACAATTCAGATTGTAGAGTTATTCTTCAGAGAGGTTTTCCATTTACATGGTTTACCAAAGACTATAATCAATGATAGAGATAGCATATTTTTGAGCATATTTTGGGGGGAGCTTTTTAGATTGATAGGTACAAAGTTGAATCATAGTACCAGCTATCATCCACAAACTAATGGACAAACATAAATAGTAAACAAGGGGATCGAAGGTTATCTTCGTAACTATGTAGTCGGGCATCAGAAGGCTTGGGTTCATTGGTTATACTTGGGTGAATATTGCTATAATACTACCTTTCATATGTCAATTGGTATGTCTCCTTTCAAAGCATTATATGGCTATGATGTACTCTCTTTTCTTGACCTTGCTTTTGAGCAGAGTAATGTACCTAAATCTCATGATTGGCTTCAAGAAAGCCAAGATATTTTGTTAGCCCTTAAGGAGAATTTGCAATGTGCTCAGAATCAATAGAAAATCTATGCAGATAAAAAGCGAGTTGAATGCCATTTCGAAGTGGGAGATTTGGTGTTTCTTAGGTTGCAACCTTATCAGCAATCTTCTCTCAAACGTAGTGGGTCTGAAAAATTAAAACCTCAGTTTTATGGCCCCTATCAGGTAGTTCAGAAGGTTGGTGCGGTAGCTTATGAACTTGATTTACTAGTGGATAGCAAGATACACAATGTATTTCATGTATCTCGTCTCAAGAAAGCTTTGGGGTAGCAGGTGTCAGTTTCTGAAGATTTACCTCCTTTGAATGATGAAGGGAAGCTCAAAATTATTCCAGAAGTAATTTTGGAAACACGGGACAGGCAACTGTGGAACATAACTATCAGGGAATATCTCATCAAATGAAAAAATCTGCCTCAGGATGATGCCACCTGTGAAAATGAAAGAGTTTTGGAGTTGCTTGAGGGCAAGCAACATGAGGCAGGGGAGACTGTGATGTCCCCATCAAATTAATACTATTTGGTATTAATTATGAATAAAATGAACTTTCCTTATTTTATATTAGTTCGAATTTTGACTAATATATTATAATAAGAGTTCAATATTTGATTTTTCAATAAAGATCAAAAGTTAAATATTAGTTTGCTTAAATACTTTGCTTAACTATTATTTGATTATTTAGTCTTGCGGGAGTTGGTTTTCCTACGGGAATTTTACCCGCTATTGTCTTTTAAATAAGGATTGGCAAATAAGGAGAGCATCGGATTTTTATAAAATACAATGCTTGGAAGAGAAATTAACTATCCGTGTAATATCAATACCAGTTGAATAATTCCTTTCGCCAGCCTTAACTAGCCTATTGGAACTACGAAGTGACGAATCCCTGCAGAATGACCTATTGGCGTGAGTACTGTTCGTAATACGAGTTAGGAGAAACCTATCAGAGCTTGGTGGAACGACACGCAACTCCATTCCTTCCCGCGTGTTCAGAACGACACGCAACTCCATTCATCCTCAGAAAACCCGATATCGGGTGTGGTTTTTGTTATACAGACGACACACAAACTTCATCCTTGCCCGCGTGTTCATAAACGACACACAACTTCATTCATTCACAGAAACCCGATATCGGGTGTGGTCTTGTATGCCGGTTCCTTTCTGCTCGCGTGAACTAGTAAACCCGACAACGGGTGTGTCCAGGACATGTTCCTATAGACACGAAAAACCAAAGCAGGCGTAGCAGGTGCCGTGAGAGAAGCGGGTAAACATATATCGAGGAACTAAAATCTTATTGCATTCATTAATGGAGGGCCATCTACGAAGGATGGATAAAGACTTCCAGTTAGCCGACAACCACGAGAATGGGCACAAGCAACCCCTGCAAATTAACAGGTGCACCGTGTGATACTCTATTGAATGTTGAATAATGACTATCAATAAACGTTGTGTTCTCAATTAAACCTGAAAGTTAATTTGGGATTGTATGGGTTATATTATTAATGAAATCCATAGGCATTTTACTACATTTCTGTATAATCTGGACAAACACATCTATTTGCAGTCAGTCCTAGTAAGGAATTTTACAACACCTCCTTTAGATGCAAATGCTAATTGTATTATTGACAACCATTTCTCATTATATTCTTAACCTATGCTATATTGGCCACGTCTACCCAACATTATATTTAACAAAGTTTACAAAAGAGACACTTAACACTTCTTTTGAAAACTCATTAATAACATATGCTAAATATTATTTACATATATTAATATGTTAATACAAATTCAAATACAACCAAAAAAAAAAGTTACACTTAAAATGATCCACTTACAAGATCTTTTGAATCATTGAAACAATACTTCTTGTATGATTGTCAATACCACTATCCTATTCTCCTCCTCCCAATTAAAATGTGGGCATCTCCACTTACCTATTTATTATTAGTTCCTGCCGACAGGCAGGTAACTAACGCATTCGTTAGATTCAATTAATTTTATAAACTGACCAATCATTTTATAGTATTTAAGAATATTTGGTTGCACTTCTATAGTTTTGATTTTTTCCATATTTTTATAATAACAAAAAAGTTATTTATCAACAATTTTATTGGTAATTGCTACTGCATAATTAATTTTTCTTATTTTATTTTAAATTTTAAATTGTCACCTCCCAGCTACATTATTATGACTATGATGTATAATACACAGAAAAGACTTCGATCCATTTTTCACTGTCTTTTATTGCCATTTTATTTTGTCGGTTAAAGTCATCAATTTTCTGAACCTGCCTGCCACAACATGAGAAGATTTTGCGACGATGCAAGAGAAAACCAAAAGTGAAGGCAAAGACCAAAGGCAAAGGCTTCTATTGTTATGCGAAAGTTTTAGGCGTTTCTACGGAGGAGTTGGGGGTAGCATTTTCACAGGTTTTTCCTTTTCCATTAAACGTTAGAGCTTGTATTTCATAGATGAAGTTGCAGAGAGGTGATATTTATTTTCTTTGCGGCTGGTCACATGATGGCGCCAGAGGGCGGAAGAGGAGTGGATTATGTGGAGTTTTTGGGGTGAGGTCGTATGGGCTTCGGATTTGGTTTCTAGGGCACGATCTGTGGAAGGGAGGTTGTTTATTTGTTTTGGCTAGGGTTTCAAGATGAGGTTTGGTGAGAGGAGAAGAGGAGTAGCGGGGGGAATAAAATGCTCGGCTGCCGGTTTGAATGGCGGAGACTTTGACGTGCTTGGTTAAAATGGGTAAAACGCTCTAGGCTTTGTTAAAACGACGGAATACTCGCCGGATTTTGGAACATAGGGTGTTGAAATAGTAGGTGTTATTACAAGAGAATTAAAAGAAAACGGCTGTGAAAATGGCGAAGAAGTGGAGAAACGGCTATGATTATGTTCAGGGTTTGAGGAAACAATGACCGTAAATGTATTGGTAGTTTGATGCGTTTAGGATTAAGAGGATTTGTTGTTTTATTTATTAAATTGTAGTTGTAAAGTTAAAAGATAATAATAATTAATTTTTTATATAAATATAAATTAATTTAGATAACTGTTCATTAATATTAGTTATAATAATATAAATATTTTTATATTAAAATATCTTATGTAAATTCAATATTAAATAAAATTTTAATACATATAATTTTTTTTATATTAATATTATATTTTTCAATATAGTAATTAACTAGAATATTTTGAAGATAATTTACTAAAGATAATTATTTAAAAAAATAATAATTACAAAGTATGAATTTTAAATTTTGAATATGAAAGGTAAAATTTATAAATTAGTTTAATCAGCTAATTTATTTATAATATTGTAGTCATCTACATTTTTATAATTATTAGTAATCATGAAATGCATTTGGCACTGAAATCTAAAGATTGCACTCTTTAAAATTTGTAAAAAACTATTAGAATCTTGATAAAAATTAAACCCACTTTATTTCAATCTTATAGACACCTAAGTTTTGTTGTTCTTTACCATTATACCTAGCATGTACATTAACCTTTTCGAACTCCCCTCTACCACCCATACATTTTCTATTCTCCTCTCGAGAGAAACATGACGCTTTGAGTCTCTTGTTTTAATAATTAAACAATATAAATATTTATTTCATTATTTAAAAAAAACCAAACAAACACTTTTTAAAAAACCTCAAATTTTTCCATTACTTTTTGACTCATGAATGAGTTTACCTAATGATAAGAAATTTCAATCATCCAGATTGAATTGTGAATGGGCAAGGGATTCATCCAATCTAGAAAGTGGACATGTTACAGTTCTTAGAATCTAGAATGTTGGCTTTCACGCCAGTCCATAGATTTTCGTGCACTCATCCAATATCCGTTGGGCAAAAACTACCAATACAATTCTTGAAGTTCTGTCCCCACAGAGCAATAGAAGTAAGAAAATTGGAAGTCAATTCAATGCTTTTATGGATGTTCTTTCATTCTTGTACTCTTCTTTTTGGAACTCTCTCGCGTTGACGCTAGCAAGTCGACGATACAATCCAACCATTTTTCCACAATATGTCGTCTGCAATGATTCAAAGCAAGAACGAAAAGACTATAAAAACGCAGAGCAGCTTACAAATGTCTCCTCCATCTGCTAAACCCAAGTTCAAAGCCAAATGGATGAAGCAGCCAAGCACCACGCTGAAAAAGCGGCTAAAATTTCCGCCAGATACATTGCTATTATTGTTTTTTGTGCACTTGCTCTGAGTCCCACAGGAGGGGAGGGTAGCTGCCCTGTAAAAAATGGCCCAGTGGCAAACTCTTCTAATCTCTTAATATTTTTACAGCAAGTGCAGCAATCTGCATTGCAAACATTTGGCTCCTCTGATTTTGATCCCAAGCGTTATGTCGATTTGCCTCTCCGCTATAATTTGTCCGTCGCTACACAGGCTTTTTCAGCCTTGCCTCAGCCCTTGCCTTCAAAAGTACTCTCTGATTTTATCGGCAAGTATTTTGGGGAGGCAGGAGATGATGTGGGTGTTCATTCTCCACCGGATTTTGTCACAGAGCCGAAGAGATTTTTACCCGGTGTTAAAAATCAGGAGGTAAGAAAATGGGCTTTACAGGTGCATTCTCTGTGGAAAGTACTGAGCAGGAAAGTTAATAAAAGTGTGGGTGAAGAGCCTGATGACCATACCCTTCTTCCTTTACCTGAGGCTCTCATTATCCCTGGCTCACGCTTCAGAGAAGTTTATTATTGGGACAGTTACTGGATTATCAGGTAAGTCTGAAATTTCTATACATCTGTCATCTGTAATGCATAACTATAAGTTTTTATTAAGTCCGTAAATTGATATCATTTATACCCACACTATTTTTTTTTTAAACAGTTAATTGATAACCAATATTTTTTTTAATCAGTAAGTTAATAGACACCCATAACTTTCTTTTACTCGGTAACTTGATAAAATTTCACAGCCACAATCAATCGGTAAGTCGACAAACACTGACATTCACTACTTGTTAGCAAGTTGATAACCACAGGCGACCGCAATTGTTTTATGGAGAGTCACATGGTTTTTCAATAAATTGGTCAACAAGTGCACACAATAAGTAAACGTTTCCATCCTCAAAATTTAGCCCAGTGAATTGGTAAACATCCAAACCATTGGAAGTTTAGTAGCAAGTTCGAAATATTGTTAGGCCAAGAAGTCCTCTAGCTATTGGTCTGGGTATTGCAAACATGCCATTGTCAGGACATTGTTACATCTTATCATACAGAGCTTCTGGAATCAATTGTGTGAGTTTTTTTTCGATGGTTTGGATCAAACTCCATGATCCATTCTTTTCTCTTGTCTTGCTCTCTTCTTCTCGACGATAGATCATGGAGTTCGATCTGAAACATGAAAGAAAAAAACTCACACAATTGATTCCAGAAGCTATGTATAATAATATCAGGGACTGTGGAAATCATATGTCTACAATTGCTACATCTTATTAACTGAATATGGTCTACAAGATAGTAAGTAGATGGCTAGCGAATTGACAATTAAGAATTACACATGATTTTCTGGAATTATGCAAATTTGGAGTTTTTTGAGGAGACAAAGATTGCTAAAAACAAGTTCACTGTAGGTTGTGTCATAATACCCACCGGCAAAAATATTAATGGAAGAGTAGTGTGATTCATGCCCTGGACTATGTAATGTGTAATGTAGTAATTCGGTCAATGTGGGGCTCCAAAGACACCAACGTAAGAGTTCCTGAAGGCCCCTGTAGGCTGCATGATCTTGGAACATGGGTTATGATGGGTTGAGTAAAATGCATTTCATCCGTTCAAAATTTGGACTGGTGAAGTTCATTTAGTGACACTCTTTTGCCAGAGGTGTGAAGATGCACATTAGGTAGTATCTACTTCACCTAATGCAAGACAAATGTTTAAGGTGGTATTTATGTTGAGAAGGATCCTTGAACTTTTGAGTTTGAGCTTGTGAAACTTAGTTTTCAAACTCTTCTCATGTTTGAGGCTAGAGTTCAAATTTTGGTTGTGCATAATTTTTCCAGCAAGGTGACAGACAGCATTGCGAAGGCCAGCCAATCTTCATAACTCAGGAATAGCTAATCACAGAAGGACTAGTTCTGCATTCCCAGCAAAAGGGTTTGGATACCAAATCAGAGATTCAGAAGTTCTAATAGCATCTTTGAGATTAGAATTTTGAAGGAAAAAATTGCTCAAAGCAAAGAAAATTACCGTTTGCATATTAATTAGCCATAAAAGAAGATGAAGACTCTTTGTACGTTATTCGATCTTCATTTGTCCTATAAAAAAAAATCTAAACCTACAAACGAACAATTACAACAGTGTCTCTAAGTGTGTATGGATTCTGGATTGCCAACTTGGAACAGTGTAGGCAGACAAGAAAGCATTAGACAGGTACTCTAAAGCCTTAATAGGACTTTGAACTTGTCTAGCACAAAATATAGAGAAAGTTAGAAACCAACCAACCAAACAAATGGAAATGAAATAAGCTGTAACATGGAGTGCACTTGCGATCCTAAGAATCATGTGCCCAATTTGAATTTGTGTAGCCCACCAAATCGATATCAGTGCCTGCTGTTTAGGGAATCTCAAAACCGTAAGTACCCTGAATGTAATAGAGAATCCACTTGACTAACTTCTAGCGTAGCTCATTCAGCTCTTGCATAAATGGGGGGACCATGCCGACAACACATGAAATGTTGGGTCTTGTTTGAGTTAGATAAATGAGGCTCCTAACAAGATGTCGATACAAAGTAACATCAATCAAGGGTGAACATTGAGCCTCAAGTTTGACTTCAAAAAGGAAGGGAGTCGAAGCAAGTTTGCAATCAACCATGTGAAACTTCGAGAGCAAATCTAGAGCAAATTTGAGTGTGGTTTGTAGAAGGATGCAACATTCTGATTGATGGGTGGACATGTTGATTTTATAGATCAGACTGAAAGCAGCAAACAGAAAATAAAACAAGAACACATAGAACACAGCTGTACCCTGGGAAAACGTCCCTCTTGGAGGTGAAAAACCCAGCAATCAAAATCTCAGTTGTATTAGATTAAACAGTATGTATCTTATAAGTTTTGCTTCAACACTTGAAGCAATATATCAGCACAGTAATTCCAAATCTAGGGTATGAACAGCAGTAACCAAATCTGCACTTAGGGCAACTTATCTGCATGATCCTTGCTGCAGGTGATTCACCAATCAGATGTAGGCCATTTGCTTGATAAGGAGATACTTTGCTTGGTCTGAGAATGATTTGCTGGCCTTAGATCAGTTCTCTTGCTGAAGGTATATATTTGCTGCTACCATGGTTGAGATTCGCTGCTCAGAACTGGTTCACTGTCCTTGGGAATGAATTCACTGCTCTTAGAAATGAGTTCGCTGCTCTTGGGATATACTCGCTGATCAGAAGAAGTATTTCGCTTCTCTGCTGAAGGTGATTGATCGCTGAATGAAGGTGTGTATGAACGTGTGAATGAACCTTGTATTTATATGTGCCTAGACCTTATTGGATACCTCAGGTCAGCCTTGCAAAGATGACAATTAATAATAATATAGTGCTCTAAACTTGGTGCCCAATATAGGGTCAGCCCTATTACATAATTACAAGTTACATAAATCGCCCAAATAGGGCCGACCCAAACAAGGGTAAATATGACAAAGTGAATTATCAACATGGCTAAGGTTGACATGCCAATTAGCCATTAGGTTTGCTAGGTCGGCCCTAGAAGGATCCGACCTAGCTACACATCAACAGGACAAATGCTAGAAATCGTTCACTTCTTAATATCATGGAAACATGCAGCAAAGGCCCTTATTTTTTAAGGAAATAGTCTGTTCAAAACAAGAAAAAGTGCAAAGTTTCTTCAAAACCCGCTATGTGATGCCATCGAGGAGGCAATGGGCTTCTCATGTAGTCCAAATTGTTATAGGTGTTTCCTTTGTTTGTAAAGGAGCAAGCTTGTTGCTATAGAAAAGGTACAAACATATCTTTTGGACACCATGTTGTGTGTGCATTTGTTGAATAATGTATTCAAAGATATTGGCAAGTTTCAATGGATTTTAGATCTCCTTGAAAATGATAGAAAAATACAAATGTTCATGTGTAATCATCACAACACCCAAGTTATTTGTTGAAAATTTACCAAGGTGGAACTCCTCAAACCTACTGATACATGGTTTTCTTCTTATTTAATGCTCCTTGAGCATCTTTATGTATTCAAATGAGCTTTGTTATGTTAGTTAGTGAAGCATGGGCATCATGGAGACAATCTATATCAGATAATGCATTTGAGGTGAGAAGTGTGGTCCTTGATGACCATTTTTGGGCTGATGTTAAATTTGTAGTTGACTTTATTTAGCCCATATGTGGGGTGATCAAATTTATTGATTTAGACAAGCCATGTTTGGAAGAATTTATGAAGAAATGCATTCTATGTGTGAAAGAATTAAGAAAATGATAGGTGTTAGAAATCTTTCTCCATATCTTTTGATAGAAGAAAAGTTACATGGAAGATGGAACAAACTTAACACACCCCTTTATTCTGCTGCTTATGCCTTGAATCTAAAGTGTAATGATACAAAATTGACCAAGAAGAGGTCTCCATATGAGAATAGAGAGGTAATGAAGGGATTTTGGGTTGCAGTAAAACAGATTTATGGGTGAGTTGAGAATGCTTCAATTATTGGGACTCAGTGGAATAAGTTTTCATGTGGGCAATGTGATTTTTCTTCTGTGGAAGCCATATATGATATTTGTGCAAAAAAATATCCTATAGAGTGGTGGTGGAACCATGGAAGTGAAAACCTAAATTGCAATCATTTGCAATTAGATTGCTCTCATAAGTAGCCAACTTTTTATCTTGTGAGAGGAATAAGAGTGTGTGGCTTATTCATTCATGTAAGTGGAACTGATTAGGGTTGAATAAAGCAGATAACCTAGTCTACATTTATAGCTTACTTTGCCTTCTCTCTCATGTACACCCTCAGTAACAGGGGGGCCCTTTAACAAAATAGGACCGAATTCCACCGGATGGAGCAATTGTACCCGTGGAAGATGAAGTGGTTGATCTAGATGGCCTCGATATTTTCCCCCAATTCTATTGCCTACAAAGGAACTTGAGCTTGAGAGTGATGAGTATTTGGAGAGTATAGTGAAGGACATCGAAATTGACAACATAGTTGATATAGGAGTGGAATTTCATCCATTGAATGACACTATTATAATTTATAGTTCTGATTTTTGTTTTTTAAATTTGGATCAATATTTTTATATGTAGTATGAACTCTCGAATCAAGAGTTTTGAATGTTGACACTATATTTAAATTAGTATATTAGTCGTCTGTTTAAACTTGAAAGTTAAATGTCATGACCTATGTTATTGATTGTAAAAGAAATTGAAATAGCAAACAATTAGTCTTCTCAATTAACCTCTCATTAAACTTGATGTATATTCGAACTTTCAATATATATTGGCATCTCCAAGTGTTTATCTTCAACCTTTTTGAAAAATGATGTACTAGTACCAGTACCCATCTCTGATACCAATGTTAGTACTAGTCTCTTGGGAACTATGTAGATATGTCTAATTTGAATTCTTTGAGATGGAAAACAAAGGCCACATCTATTGGAAGGTGGACTGAAATGGGTATCCTTTCTCAAGTTTTGAGGAACTTGGTATTGAAGTCTATAATTGCCTCTTGCATAGCCCTTTTAATTGTGATTAGTTGTTGCAGAAACAAGGATTTGTTTTTTTTTTGCTTGAGGCATTCAAAGTAAGCATCTTTGAGTTCATCCCGGATTCCCAAGTGACTATGGGATTTTGAGTCAGAGACCTATACCAATCTAATGCATTTCCCTTGAAAGAAGTGGTGAGCAACCTTAACACAATATCTTGTTGGGTGATGTAATGTAGAATAGCCCTTTTAATTGTGATTAGTTGTTGCAGAAACAAGGATTTTTTTTTTTTTTGCTCGAGGCATTCAAAGTAAGCATCTTTGAGTTCATCCCAAGTGACTATGGGATTTTGAGTCAGAGACCTATACCAATCTAATGCTTTTCCCTTGAAAGTGGTGAGCAACCTTAACACAATATCTTGTTGGGTGATGTAATATAGAGTGTAGATAGTTGCGACATCTTATAGATGTTTCAGAGGAGTTTTGAAGTTCTCTCTCATGAACTTTGGTAAAGATTTGAGTGTATTTACAAGGATGGGGTCTCATGTGGCTAGGAGAGTTGGTGGAATCAAAGGGCTGCCATTAATCCAATTTATGAAATTTCTTTGAGCTCCTGGGTTTTCCATTGAAGGGAATGGAAGTGATAGAGGGATTATGTTGACAATTCTTTTTCTTGGAGGAATAACTAGGAGATAGGGGTGGTCAGTTGTAAAAGATTATAAAAATACGAGTTCCCACAAATGGAAGATCTGCTGACTAATCTTAATTGTGCTAGTTTTTCTTCAGGTCCCATCGGCCTGTCAAAAATAGTGATAAATTTGCATTTTCATGCACCTTTGTACCAGCATGGGAAATCTTGTAAATGTGGGATATTATTTACAAGATAACCTTTGGATTGAGAAGCCGGTTCTTCTTGTGATCTTCAATGAATTCTTGATTGGACTTGAGAAGAAAGGGAAATATAATGTTCAAAATAAGGTATTAAACTACTAGGTGCAGTGTTAAGAAAGAGATTTTATTTCTGCCATTTGACATTTGTACATAGTTCGTATCATTCAATATCAACCACTTTCAGTGAAAAGAAAAGGGCATTATTATGCATGATTTCAATCTCATTTACAAATTACATAATTTCATATGAACAAACTAAGGCTTCAAATGGCATAACAATTGAACAATGATAAAAGAGTTGAAGAAAAATCATAGATAGACAAAAGGAGAGATAAGTTATATATGTATCAGTTTTCTTTACAAAAAATATGAAAGGCGAAACTTGCACAGTTGTACTTGACTCCATTAACTGAACACGAAATACAATCTCTTGTCTTGAAGGCTTGAGTATTAGAAAGATCAGTGTTTCTCTCCTCTTCTCCCCTCAAAGAAAACCTTCTCTCTTTTTTTTAGTGCTACATAACTTATATTGCTTCCTTTGGAGAAAGTGTGACAAAATTTTAAAATTGGGAGGCTGCATTCTAGGAATCTGCGTGATGGGGCTCAAATCAGCCTTCGAGACAGTGATTTTGGATGAAATACTTGGCATGTATTTCCTTCTTTAAGTTTTCTTTATTTCTCTGTTAAATGAGTCCTTTTATCATATTGGACGAATCCAGGGAATCCAGCTACCTTGTACCATGTTCATCTTCCACCAATGTTGCAACAGAAAGTATGTGTTAGTTTTGATAATGTTTTTGGCAAGTGTTGAGGTGCCATGTGTCTGTTTCGTAGCAAAATATTCTTTAAGAACATTCTCTTGAGCATGGGCTCCACCACTAGTCGATGTGTTCATTTTTGATCAATGGTGCTAGGTACGAGTTCTCAAATTGATACTCATGAAATAGTGTGCACATTGTCAATTATGGGGTTGATCGATAGTTGCACTTCCTTGAGACTATAACTCATACTTCATACCTTTTATCAAAATGGGGCACCCACTTTATCCGTCATGTCATCTTTGGTCAATGGCACACCTAGAATGAGGTGTCAGTCTGACACTGATTTTAAGGAGTGTCAAATTGACACATCGAACAACGCTGGTTGTCAATTTTTTATTTCCCTGTTTTTATGAAAGGATGTTAATAAAATTGGGCCCATCGGTTTGGCTGAAACTTTAAGTTACATCCAATAGCGTAGCAGTTCCAAGTTGTCAGACTAACAACATTGAAATGTTGCACCGATAGTTTGATCCTTTGATCCTCTGGGTATGGTCAAGGTTCTGTTATGTCAACTGTGTAGGGCTTTCTTTATGATCTTCCTGTTGCATTGGTCGTTGATCTTTAAAATGACCAATGGTGAGGATCTGTTGTTGATACCGTGGGACAAATAAAATCTGTGGAGCTGCTGAAATACTTGCAACTTATTGAAATGCAATATGAAAAAAAATAATGTAACATATTGCTGTTGATTAATTCTCGAACAGAAAGGGAAACAAAAATGTATAAGAAAAGGAAGAGCACAAGAAACACTGATTAATGTCGTGTTAAAAGGGCAAATGAAGAGGCGAGCTCAAAACCTACACTAACATATCTACTAGGAAGACTGAAGCTGCTTCAGCAATTTTTAGACTCATATGTATGTTTTTCCATTTTTCTCTATTCTTTGTGTTCTCAGTACTTATACATTTTCTCTATATTTCCATGTTGTGTACTTTTCTTTTCCCACAGTGAACTGGCTTAGCATATTTTCTATAATTGAAATTTATGGTTTGAATCAAGCCTAGCAATTTTTAGACTACATATATATATTTCCTATATTCTTTCATTTTTCTCTATTCTTTGTGTTCTCAGTACTTCATACATTTTCTCTATATTTCCATGTTGTGTACTTTTCTTCTCCCACAGTGAACTGGTTTAGTATATTTTCTATAATTCAAATTTCTGGTTTGAATCAAGGCTATGTGAAGTCTGCATTGGTTAAGAATAATGATTATTCATACAGAGTCAGACTATAGCTGATTGCATACGAAATAAATCGGCCATCACCATGAGGCAAAAATGCTGGACAAGCAGCTGGCTATTATAATTATGAAGGCACCTGAGAAAAGTCAAACCTTGTGATTTAAAATAATCAAATGTTGGCTTATATTAAGACCTTCACTCATTGGAAACTTGGATGATGTGCTCAATTTTGCACGCAGTCTATGCAATTTAACCATTGTTTTATCTTTACAGTTATAAAGTTTTATTATGTAAATTCTCTCTGTTATGAATGTGTATGACTAATGTATGTGATTGATGTTTAAGAGGCTCATTAGATTAAGAGACTTTACTTTGTTTTAACATTTAAATTTATGTTGTGACAGTTTCGTTTAAAACAAAATTTGAGTACTTGCAGGGGCCTTCTTGCCAGCAAAATGTATGAGACGGCCAAGGGAATTGTCAACAATCTGATGTCACTTATACACACCTATGGATTTGTTCTGAATGGTGCTAGAACTTACTACACTAATAGAAGGTAACACGTTTTCCTTTCTATTTTATTGATGACTTGATATTATGGATATTGGGTATAGTGTTAGGAATTATTACACTGATAGAAGTATTGTGTTTCCCTTTCCAATTTTAAAATGACTCGATATTATGGATTTTGTTGAGTAGACCATTCTTTTCAAACTAGTGAATTCCTTTCTTGCCTTTAAATAATCATCCCTCCCTTGAATGTGAAATTTATTAACCAAAAGAATGAAGTTGCAGAGAGAAACCAAAAGAAAATACATTATCCAGGATAAGAATAAAAGAATCCCAATTAAGGCATGCAAATGAAGGAAAAGGCCAGAGAGAACTCTGACAGCCTGAAAAAACTAGTCAGCAAAATTTAACTAAGAAGCTGAAGTGATTCTTAACTTAGGTTTTAGATAATGAAGCCTCTGTCTTGTTACTTTATATATCCTGCCCTGGACTACGGGTTCCTCTAGTATCTTAACAAAGCTCATCATTTGAATAAGGTGTGGATGGCCTTATGTTGTCCTCTTCCATTGTAATCGTATATAAACAAGAGGCATAATTTTTCCATGGTCTTGTATTATATCTGACAAACATGGATTCAGGTAATTTGCATTAGAGAAGTAGCTGCTGCTTCTCTCTCTCAATTAGTCATGGAGTATTTGGGTTCAATGCATGTTCCTGCGGAAGTTATCAACTATGTGTAGCAACAGAGAGCTTGCTGGCTTCCTTAAGGACACAATTTATTTTTTCATGCTCTCTGCTTCTGTATTTTAATGATCCATGAGGCCTAAAATATTTTCTTTCATGGCAAATTAGTGGTGATTAATAAAGATTTCTGTTGGTCTGTGGTGCTTTTCACTGTATATTCCCTGTACAAGTTTTCTTGTGGCAGTATTGGTACGTTTCAGTGAAATATTGTTCTGTGAGGCAACTGCAAGATCAAAAGAAGGAAATTGTGCATAGTAAGGTCAAGACAAATTATATAACTTAATATGTGAACATCCTGGCATGTAACATTGCTTTTATTTGCTTATTATTTATTGTTGGTGTTAATTATGATGAGCACAAGCTTATACTGAGAATTGGGGGGGGGGTGGGGAAGCTGAATTAGTCTAGGACTAACTTTTACTTTTTTAAAACTTAACAACCATAAGATTATCAATCACACAAGATCTAACATTTATGCAACACAAGAAAACTCAAGATTTACGTGGAAACTCTTTCAGGAGAAAACCATGAAAAAATATTGCCTTTATAATATTCTCATTACAAGTTTTGTAGGCACTAACCCACAGGAGACATTAATTCCCTCTTAAATGATTTGTAGGCACTAACCCATTGGAGACACCAATGCCTACTTGTAGAATTTGTAGGTACCAATCCACTGTAGACACCCATCCCCACAACTGAGTACCAACTCAGCAAGAGACACCAATCTCATCTTTTTGGGATGCACCAACTTCCAAACGAGTAAGTATTCTCCTTCTCAAAATATTTCTTCTTCAATGGATGAAAAAGCCTTAATAAAATCTCATTGTACATAATCTTTTTTTCACATATCTGTTCTTGGATGATAAATCTGCTTTTATAAACTTCGTTTCTCAAATCTTCATGCACTACCCTTCATAAATCTGCCATAAATCTGCTGTTATGCTTTGAAATTCACCTTAATTATCTTTAATTATATTTTGATATGCAGATCTGCTGGTGTATATCTGAGATATCTTTTACTCCACACCCACACTCTTCATTAGAAATCTGCTTTTATTACATTTGTTGCTTACTTTCTACCACCTTTTATTCTTTTTATACCATAGTATGTCCGCTCATAAAGGGTGCAAACTCTTTTGAAGGGAGGAGACATTCCTAAAAGATGCGATTCCTAAATGAAGGTCAACCTCTTTATTTAGTTTTCATTTATCTCTAATTTGACTTGGGCAGCAATCTTAATTTCCAATGCTTGGGCGCTTATCGTGGAGGTCAGCCAGCATGAGTAAGATAGACTAGATGAAGTTTGGCGCAGCCTTGATTAAGGTGAGGTCGTCCCCTTTCAGCATATATTATATAATTAACACTTTTAAATAAAATTTATATCCTCTATTTTGGGCGAACAACATTGATAATTAATTTGTCCTGTACAAAAACAATAATTTATATGTAATATCAGCGCTGCAATAAGTGAAGTTGGCTATCCTTTGATAATTGATTAGTGGCCGTTGGCTTTTGACAATTCCTTCTTGGACCAACGATTTCCTTAGGCATCAAGTTGACCTCTATGAATTATGCTTTGACACCAATGACATCACTATCCAACAAATTATCATGTGGTCAATTGTTGGCTGTTCAATAAGGCTATTTTATTGCATGATTTAAAACAATGGATACCCATTAATTTTAGGTCCTAATTCTGATGTAGTTTTGCTAGTATTGAGGATTTATGAAAAATTCAAACTCTAGAATGATCTCTTTCTTACATTTCTAACTGCCACATTTATAATATTATGTTCAACTCTTTTCCTTTGAGAAAGAGCTTTGGCAGTCAGTTTGACTCAAAGGAGAATATCCCTTCATATCAGAAGCAAATTGTTAAACTTCTGGAGAGCATTTAGGCATTACATGTATTTTCCAAAGAGACTATCCCATTTCTGGGTTTTGCTCAATTTACGTAGCTTTGTATTCTTTTTTTGTCAAGGGTTAAATTTCTCACTTTTATTCCTTATTTTATTGCATGGCTATTAAGGAGTTTAACTTAGCATAAATATTGTTCACATTCAAGGGCTTTAGAGACTTAGAATATTACAGAGGAGTTGAAGTTCGTTTTTTTCTTATTGACTGTCACATTCAGGGTAACCTTGTGCACATTGAATGAAAAATAGTTGAATGGCTACATTCTTACAAATACATTTATTTTGCATGTTTTGCAGTCAACCTCCTCTCCTTAGTGCAATGGTACGGGCCATTTACATGAAAACAGGGGACCTGACTTTCTTAAAAAAGACATTTCCTACTTTGTTGCAGGAACACAAATTTTGGAACTCAGGTAATCTAAAATCAAGCTATGGCTTTCTTTTAACTGGCTAAGTACATTGCATTCATAGTCTTGTAGATTAGATGTATCTATTATTTTTTAGAATAAAGTTGACTAAAATTTCATGTTGCACATTATTGAATTTGATCAATATTTCAATTCAATTATATGTCTTGTATATTTGATTGTTGCAAATGAAAAATATTTAAATCCTATCCAAGATTTGTATCACATTAATATTGGAATGCTTGCCTCATATTACTGAGGCTATACATAGCTGCCGAGGGAAAATATGAATAATATTTGAAACAGGTTTCCATAAAGTTACCGTACGTGATGTGCATGGCATCAAACACTCTTTAAGCAGATACTATGCAATGTGGAACACTCCTAGACCAGAATCTGCAACAATTGTAAGTTTTTAGATCTCTTTAGGTTCTTCATGATTTTTGAGATGTGGCTGCATATGATCTATTATTTTTTTAGATTTAGTAGAATTGATTTTTTAGGGCCCAGAGCCTTGAAATAAGCTTACTGTTAAGTATCCAATTGCATACTAACAAAGAGCAACAGAAACACAAAGCTCCATTAAAAAGCACAACCCAAACAGAAAATAACATCTACATAGACAGCAGCCCATTCTGCCCTGGGCATTGGAAATGCTAAGTTGCCGGTTTGGGTACGGGTGCAGGTACGGTGGTATGACATTTTTTTTTTCCTTGGGTATGGGTATGGGTATGGCAATTTTATGTATGTATGTCCAAACTTCAAAGTTATGAAGTATAAGGAGAGTGATACTCATAAATCCATAATTGCTAATAAATACAAACTTTAAATACCTCATAATATCATATTCATAATTTGCAAAAATGATAATACTCAAGTCCCAAAATGTCATCACACAATGATAATTCAAATTACAATAAATATTTAATATTCATATTCTTCTTCATCAGAAGGATCAAGTTGAATATTTGGTTCAACTTCATTTGAACTACAATCTACTAGCTGTGTCAAGTGTGAGAGCTGCCTCATCTATATTTGGGGAAGCTGTGCAACTGTAACATCTAAATCAGCACACTCAGGCTAGATCCCAATTCTTTGTCACACCTTCTTTGTATTCAGGTTTCTTATGTGACAATAGACAAAGGTTGGACTGTATATAGACCAAATCCTCTACTTTTTTTGCACCCAAACAGTTGCGCTTGACCAAGTGGATGGAGTATATGTACTCCAATTCTGCTTATCTGAAAAAGAAATTGCAACTTGTTGAGTTTGCATACAACATTGAGTATCTAATTTTACAATTCAAGAATCAAAACTTAAAACTTAAATTATAAAATAAAAATATTTTAATATAATATATAGCATGATAGCATCAAATGAAAAATGATAAAAATAAAAAAGAAAATGATACATATTTGGGATAGAATGTTAATTGCAAGAGGTTGCAAGAAAATGGAGCCTCGACCATGTAGAGACCACCACTCATAAGCATTTATCCTATATTGTCATGAAGAGTGAAAACATCATGATTTTTTGAAGATATGAATTGGCCAAACTCGCTCAAGACAATATTTTGAATTTCATCATTTGTATATATCTTTCTAAATGCAGCCTTATAGCCAGTAGCAACCTCCCCATCTCTATATGGTGCCAACTTCCTTGGCAATGCAAGTACCTCTTCGCTATAATACTTTGCTGACAAAGCAAATGCTAAGAGATGTAAGAGGGTGGTCATCTTGTTCCAAGGATCAACGATAATTTGTTGCACACTTTTGAAAAACATTTCTGTTGGGTCATCTTCTTTGGCCTCTATAATTGTTCTTATTTTCTCCACCATGGAGTGAATGCCATCATAAATTTCATCCAAAAATGGGCGATTGGTATCAGCATACCTAATCATGCTCATGATGGGTTTAGTGAAATTCAGAACATATTCCACATGATCCCACCACTCATCATGTGAGATCAATGCTAGCGTCCAGCCCTTTTTGACAATTCAAAGGTCCAAACTGAGATGACACTAGTGTCCTGCTCAATTTGACAGTTCAAAGGGCTATGCATTGTAGGATGTTAACAAGTTTGCTAATTGGGTCTCAAGACATGGACATTTTCATATGATCAATCACAAGGGCCAAATTGAGTGCTATACACGACATGAAATTATGAGGGGTACATAATTTAGGAGACTATATCTAGCCCCCAATTTAGCGAGGGTATTAGCTCATGCACATAACGGTAAGGTAGAGAGAAGCCCAGGTCAAGGCACTTATCAAGCATACACAACATGAAGCAAACATGTATTAAACAAAAAGAAAACACAAAGTAAACATGAATTGAAAACACACAAGGCATAACACATACATGCAAGACACATAGAAGACATTCAAGACACAAAGCATTCATGCAAGAAACATAGAAGACATAGAAGACACAAAGCATACATGCTAGACATTAGGTAGATTCACTCAATACATAAGGCACAGAGCAACACAAACATGCAAGGCAATTATGAAGCATACAATGACAATTGTTACACTAAAGCAAACAAAGATTCCAAGTTAGTGAGGTAAGGAGACCTTGGTATGAAAAATTGTCTCAATATCAAGCATCATCCACAAAATATAACAAACACGTACAAATAGATTAATGAATATATATAACAAATACATGCAAGAACTTAATACAAGAACGTATGCAGGAATTCAATAAAACACATACAAGAACTCTGTTAGTGCAAACACACAAGGGTACATGGCTCTGGCACTAGCTTGCTCTATCACTAGGGATCATGCACATTGCAAAAGCCCCCATGGGCCTAGCAAGCTGCATTATGCTAGATTACTATGGATGACCAATGCCTTAGGGAGCGTAAACAAGGATCACAAACTAGCAAGGTGTGTTATGCTAGGTGATCAAAAGGTACACGGATTCACAAACTAGCAAGCTGCATTATGCTAGGTGAATGTGTATTTCTAAGTCATATGAATTCCATTGGCCAACAAGTTGTGTTATGTTGGGTGATTCGTAGACCACCAATGCCTTAGGGAGTGGCAACAACAAGAGATCACAAACTAGCAAGCTATGTTATGCTAGGTGATCAAGGTGAATCATCTGAATACCACTAGCTAGCAAGCTGTGTTATGTTGGGTGATTTATAGAACACCAAATTACAAGAGATAGGTTGATAACCACACATCATGTCATGTCCCCTCTTTAGTTTGTCTAGTAGAGACATGTGAGTTAGCCTATTATGGGGGTCTCTTAGGCTGGCAGTGGTGGATAGAGACTCACATAGGGTATTCAATATCCGGAGTTGGTGTTTCAGGCAGTTTGTGGGCCGTTGGGAGTAGTTCCTTGATTTTAGGGATATTCCCTACTTTTTAGGAGGTTGTGGCAGTTTCCATATTTGAGGTTCCATGGGACCATACCATGGTTTCAGTTTCAGGAAGATTGGGTGTGTTTCCTAGTTTCTAGGAGCATCCCTAGATTTTAGGGATGGGACTGCCAGTTGGCCCATCTTGTCCGGCATCAGTCACAGGCAGGTGACAAAGTCAGATTCATGTTTGGTTGGTTATTTTGGGCTATTATTGGATCTATGGTAATATTTTAATATATTTAAATATTTCATAAGTTAGCGATTAAATAAATTAAAATAAGGCTATGTATATAGCCATTTCGGAGTAATAAGGGGTTTTTGGCTTCATCTGGTTTGATATGGCTATGTGTTATAGCTCGTTGGAGAGGTCTTGAACTTCGCTACATGATTCTCACCTCCCGAAGTCTTTTTGGATGCTTGAAGCTATTTATTCGCAATAAAGTGATATTTTTCTATAGTTTGATGCCATAATTGGGAAAGTGTCACTTTAATTATAAAGCGCAAGCTTTATTATTCTTTAGGGTTCGACTTGCAAAGGGAAAGGAGTTACAAGGAGATGAAAACCTAATTGATAGCATCTTTGATCATTTTGAAACTTGCAAATTTGGGAATTGCTTTGGAAGAGTGATTTTGGTCTGGGACGTAAACCCCAGGTCTGAACTTGCTGGGACGTAGTCCTCAGCAGGAGTTGACAGTGGATTTATCCAGGATTGCACAGAGATTGTCAGAGGTAGAAGACACATTTTCTTGGCCTGAAGATTCAGCGTGCATATTGGGGGTTTCAACAGGGTGGCTGGTCTATTTCAGTTGGCACATGATTTGTAGCAGCTTCCACGCCTCCTTTGCAACCACGCCTTGTTTGTATGTTGGCTTGAAGGGTTGTATTCAGCTTATTTGGTCTTCCTTGTTCGTTGCCAGTAATATTCCTCCATCTGGCATCAATCCAGATTGAGAACAGCTCCAAATAAATGTATGGATTCTTGCTGAATACAAAACTAGGTTATTTGCCTGGTATGATTTGCAGTATTTTCAGATTGCTTAAGTGTTCTTACATATGAACAATGTTTACTGTTTTATTTCACAATTGTTGCTATTTATCAATTACTTTACTTATAACATCAAAACCCAAAAAGAAACAATCCCTTTCTGCAACTTCTGTCTATTCTATAAGATCACCGGAAAATTACAAAAAATATAGTATGTTTAATTAAGAATTTACAGCAGCAACAGCAAAAGGATCCATTTGGGATCTTTCACATTAGGGGCATCATGAAAACAACATCACCATAAAAGGAGACACGTCAATGAGATCAAAGATAAGGAGGCCATTTGCCCCCATGCCCTCCCCGCCCCACTGACAACCCCATCCCCACCCCCATCTCCACCAAAATGTTAGCATATTGCTATGTTGGTATTTTAAGGCATATGAGAGAGAAGAGAAGGGGATGCATAAGAAGGACACAAACCTCCAAAAACCAGTTATCCTTTCCCTTTAATGTATAGGTGAGGATAACCATATCATAGACTATGCTACCATAGACAAAGGATGGTTGCACTTGAGATTGTACACCATGAATGACAATGAGCCCCCATATATGGCTATGAATGCCACATAATGTGGAGCAACATACTAGAAAAAAGTTTATCAATTATGAGGGATAGGACAAAAGAGAAACCCAATGTCGCTTATCATGTGAAGAACAAACACGTAGATCAAGCAATGGGGGAGTGATATCACCAAAATCAAGGAGTTGCTGTACTTTATCCCTTAAGTCTCAACATTCACTAGTGGAATGGCCAAGAACTTGATGATATGAGAGAAATAATGATTTGTTTTTATTATGCTAATGAAATTTCTTATATTTTGGAGGAGGAAGAGTATTCAAGCGGGCTTTGAGGAGCCTCAATAGATTTGCTCTTTTTTACAAGAAGACATAGACAATGGAGGAAGGGATGTAGACAAAGGAGAAGGTAAACATCTAAACCTCTTTTATAAAGGTATGGTGTAGGTTTCACAAGAGCCTTATATTCTTGTTCCATGCACCCTAAACGATTTCCATTGTATCCAAGTTTAGGTCCATAACATATCTCTAACTCACATTGAGGAGGAGAGGCCACATTACTAACCTTGTCTAAATGAGGATTATAATTGCGTTTTGAACCAGTAGCAGCATTGACATGAGTAGAAGGATCGATGCTTTTGCAAGAATGCAAATCCTTATTGGGTGTTGAGATGTTGAGACGAGAAGGGTCAATCTTAGATTCAACTGGTCCTTGAGGGGTGCATTCTAGAGAATGACAATCATCATGAAGGCATGTGTTACAAGAAGGCACATCATCATGGGATGACGATTTTTTAGGAATAGCAGATTTGATTTGTTTAAACGAAACAAATGCCACCATCGGGGTATTTGGTTTTGATTGTGAGACTTTATTTTCTCCAATAAAGTCTAACGAGCACTAATCATCACCAAAGAGCACACTCGAAGGCAAAGCACTATTCTGATCTTCACTATTGTTAGTAGTAGAGAATAGTGGATTAGCTTTTGTTGAAGAAGGAATCAAAGTGCTAAGAGATGTGGATATAGGAGGTTGATAATTAGCCTCTACTTGTAAGCAAATTCTCAAATATTAGCTTCAATTGTATGAATCTTGTTATTATATATGAACTTTATTTTTCAATGAAGGGTAGATAGGATTGCCCCCATGACATGGATCCATGGCCTACCAGGAAGAAAATTTTATGAGAGAACATTGGGCATGACATGGAAGAGCGTAGGTAAAGTCATGGGTACTACCTTAATTGGTTGTGTGATTGTACCTAATGATGCCTACCCATATTATCAAAACCATGAGTAGAAAGAGATTTAGGTTTAACGAGGGATATATCTACATCATTCTTATGTAATAGATCTATGCTACAAACATTAAGGTCTAATCCATTATCGATTCGAGTATGCTTTATTTCATTTCGATTAATGACAACCATAATCGTAAGATGATCATATTGTTGTTGAACTGCTGGGAAAGGTAACTCATGTTGTGAGATAATGTCCACATTTGTCGCATAGATACAATGTAACAAAGCTGCTACATCATTTGGCCTAGTAGAGACATCTATGCTTTGCAAGGCCTCTTGGAGCATTCTGTGGTATGGACTAGCACAAAGCTGCTTAACAAGATTACACTCTTTACCGACATGTTGTGAAGGATGGGAAGGTGGGGGGGGGGAGTGGGGTGGTGGTTGAGAGGAAGAAAATATTGTAAGGGGGAAGAACATTTGTGTTTGTTTATTTTGATTGTCACTATGAGTGTTCTATGTGTGAGTGATCATGGTAAGGAGGTTGCGACACATAATTTTATTGTTTTGAGTAAGTTCGACAAAGTTTACAATGTAACCTTGAGGCCGAGGTGGATTTTTAACACCTCTAATAGTAAATAGGTTTAGTTTGTGGTTTGGGAACATCTTGGTGAAGATTCACAATAGTTGGTGGTTTCACAAGTTAATTTTTATGATCGGAAATGTAAATTGTATTCACTAGACTTTGATTGGGCTCTTTGTTCACCAATGCTTCATCTCTAGAAGGGAGAGCATTGGGAAAAGTGCTAATGATATCATCCTCTTGCACCAAAATATCCTCTTGAGTAGGACTAATTTTGGGAGAGGGACAAGCATGATTCATCAATGCTTCATCTCTAGAAGGGAGAGCATTGGGTAAAGTGCTAATGATATCATTGCGCTTGCACTAAAATATCCTCATGAGTAGGATTAATTTTGGGAGAGTGACAAGCATGAGCCATATCAAAGAAGATGATGACAAGATAGATATGTTGATTAGGAGATATAGGAAGACTTGTTTAAAGTTTGATTTTTTAATCTAAAAGAAAAGAAAAACCTGTTTAAGACAAAGAAACGGGACTCAGACTCGGCAAGGCTGACCCAGCCTCGGACTCGGGACTCGGAGTTAGACTCGGCTGGACTCCGGAAAGTGAAAAACTCAAGAAATTTAGAGATTTTTAAAGATTTAAAACTTGTTTCATGCACCCTTTATTGAATACACCTTAAAGACACAATAACATCATCAAACTTGACTCATTTGATAACATACACAAGTATACATCAATTACATAAGCATAAACGCAAATTGTAGCTGAAGGAAATAACAAACATAGATATATAAATATTGTCAAATGTATACAATATTACAAAACTCATGGAATAAAAAATCCATGTCATCATATGATCATCATCAAATGTTCCACACAAATACCAAAGGTAAATACAACTACAAGCCTATGTCATGTCCCCTCTTTAGCTCTGTCTAGTAGAGACATGCGAGTTAGCCTATTATGGAGTCTTGTAGGTTGGCAATGGTGGATAGAGACTCAGTCAGGATATTTAGTGTTTAGATTTGGTGTTTCTGGCAGTAGTAGACCAGTTTGGAGCAGTTCCTTGATTTTAGGAGGTAGTTCCTACATTTTAGGAGGCAGTTCCTACTTTTTAGGAGGTTGTGACAGCGTCCAGGGTTGGGGTTCCATGAGACCATTCCTTGGTTTCGGTTTCAGGAGATTTGGGTGTGTTTCCTAGTTTCTAGGAGCATCCCTAGATTTTAGGGATGAGACTGCCAGTTGATCCATGATTTCCGACATCAGTCACAGACAGGTGACAGGTTCCGTTTCAGACTTTTTGAGTCATTTGAGCCTTTTGCAGCTATTTGGGTTATATTTTTAATATATTTAAATATTTTCTAAGTTAGCGTTTAATTAATTAAATAAGGCTATGTTTATAGCCATTTTGGAGTAATAAGGGGTTTTTGGCTTCATCTGGATGCATATGCCCATGTGTTATAGCTCGTTGGAAAGGTCTTGAACTTTTCTAAATGTTTCCCATTTGTCAGGGACCCTTTTGATGAACGAAATTCTTTTATATTAAAAAAGTGGCGTTTTCTCTATACTTGGCGACTAAAAATGAGAAATAAGACTTTATAAGCCTAAGCGCACTTTTCATACACTTTTAGGGTTCGAGCTAGAGGGAAGGAGTTATAAGGAGATGGTAACCTAAATATCAAGTATCTTTTACACATTTCATCTTTGATTTGGAGAATTTGCTCTGGAGAGCGATTCAGCATCTGGGATGAAAACCCCATGGTCTTGCCTGTCTGGGACGTAGCCCCCAGCACAGTGGTTATTTGGTTCTTGCATTCAGTTTTCAGTGCCTTAGAGTTGGTACGACATCTTTTCTGGAGGATTCAGTGAACAGAGTTAGGGTTCAGCGTGGAGATTGGGGTTTCTAGCTTGGCATCACCTAACAGCCGTACGACTGTACTTTGCAGCCATTTCTCTTCCCACGTGGAGCTATGTAAGAGCTTTGGATGTTTGCCGCAGCTTCCTTCTTGATTTCAATATTCACTCTTCATTCAGGTTGGACTCATTGCTTATTGTAATCTTCTCGGAATTGCTTGGAATCACTATCTGGACAATTATTTGATTTAAATAAATCAGAAATCTGCTTGGTACGATTCTGATTTGGCTGTGTATGAACATTTATTTCCAGTACTCTTTTCATGTACTTGTTCTTCAATTATTACTTGCTGAAAAACTATCAAAAACACATAAATAAACAAACCTTTTGCAACTTCTGTCTATTCTCTAAAACCATCAAAGGAAACACAGGAAAATATAGTTTATTAATGTAAAAACTACAACAGATCAGCAAGGGGATCCATTAGGGATCTTTTAGCCTATGGCTCAAAGGAGCGTGCACCCTCTTGCTCCGGCCCCTTGCGAAGGCGTTTAAGGTAGGTCCTGGATGATTCGACAGCCATAGGCGCTCCCTGTGACACCATGCCATGCTCACCAACATCAGGAACATTTGTGTCACTATCAATATCTGCCTCTGAATCTCCTATCTCTGCTCGTGCTCTCCGCTCCTACTTTGCCACGGCTACAGACTCAGCCTCTATATCTACCTGGTCAATCCAATCAATGTCATCATCACTAAAGATAGCCGCAAGATCTGTCTCAGTGGCCCACTCTGCATCAGGATCAACCTCATCTAGAATGATAAGAGAGGTGTGAACTAATGCATTCTTTCTCATTCTCACGCGAAGGTTGTTGTGAACAAAAACGAGATCATTCATCTTCTCCACAGATAATCTATTGCGCCTCTTGGAGTGTATGTGCTCAAACATACTCCAATTGCACTCACAACCAGATGCGCTGCATGTTTGGCTCAAGATGCGAATGGCCAACTTCTGAACATTTGGTGTCATTGGGCCAAAAAAGCTCCACCAATTATCAGAGTTTGAAATGAGAAAAATAAATAAAATGAATCTCACTCATGAACTCATTTAACAATATACAATAAAACTAAAATTAAGCCTTACAATTTATTTTTACCTGGCATCATAGTTGTCCTCCCGTCTTTGGCGATAGGACGAGAAAAGGTCTCCCCTTGTGCATTTGAGAACAACTGTAGCTCTCGAATAAGCTCTATCTGAGTAGTACCAACAGGTGCCATCTTCTCCATGATCGAGTATAGCCCATTAAGGACCTCCACATCAGCCTTGAAAGAAGGGGTAAAATGGAATGCCGGATTCAGATGATAGGCTGCTGCATGGATGGGCCTATGAAGCTGATGATGCCATCTCCTATCAAATGGGACCATACTTGCTCTCATCTCCTGCATAGACGGATTTGATGCCCTCCTTTGCCCTATCCATGCCCTCATATATGTAGCCCATTGCGGGCTTTTCTCCATCTGCAACTTGCATCAAAACCACAAAGGGCTCAACAAACTGCAAAATTGAAAATATTGTGTAATTTAGAAAAATGAGCGAATAAGAGAATATATATAATAAGTTATAAAACAAAAAGTTAAATTGTAGAATTTATAAAAAATTTACCTTCACTATCTCATCACAAGGGACCCAAAAGTCTCGCTCATCAAAAATGCAGTCTGACATATCTTTCCCTGTAGGGGTGGCAGCATAGGATGAGGAAGACCACTCCTCACCAACAATCATACGTCTCAAGGCCGACTTAGAGCGAAGCATGGATTGCAATGTGATGAAGTTTGTGGCAAATCTTGTGATTCCTGGACAAGCTAACTCCTTCTGCTTTGTGTATTGTCTCATAAGAGCCAACACCCATGAATGATTATATACAAATTTGCACACATTTCTCGCCCTTTCTACACATCTCTTGACCCATGGGAGTTTTCCAATATCCTCCAACATGAGGTCAATGCAATGGGTAGCACATGGAGTCCAAACTATAGATGGGTGCCTCTCCATCAATAGTCTACCTGCAAAAACATAATTTGTTGCATTGTAATTAATGAAGTTACAAAATAGTAATTAATTTGCAAACAAAATTAGTTTGTAATCAAAAGTTTACCCGCATCAACATAATTTGCTGCATTATCGGTCACCCCCTGTACCACGTTCTCCTCGCCCACCTCATCAATCACCTCCTCTATTTGCTCACATAGGTAGGTGGCATTCTTGCAATGGGCGGAGGCATCAATGGACTTGATGAAAACGGTGCCCCTTGAAATAAAAAAATAAAGCAAGATAAATGATCATTCAATAAACCATTAAATAAAAAATAAAAAATTAAAGACTAAATGAAACTAAAATTAATCAATCACCTGCGGAAGAAACGAGAAAATTAAGGAGAGTTCTATTTCTCCTATCCGTCCAACCATCAATCATGATGGTGCAACCTTTAGTGCTCCATATCTGGCGTTGTTCACCTAATTCCTTCTTCACATCATTCACCAATTGAGTCAAAATGGGTCCCCTCAAATCAGACTCAGAAGGGGCTTTGAACCCCGCCCCACATATGGTAAGGGCATCAACCATTTCTTGCCAATAAGGAGACCTGTCACAAATAAATTCAATGAGATAAGTTAAGTATGTACTATGTACGAGAAAAAATAAAACGAAAAATCAAAGCATAAAAATTAAAACAATCAAACATAAAACATTCACCTGGCTGTAAAGAATGGAACACTGTCGTAGACCCAAAACCTACCAATTGCCATTTTAGCGGCATCATGGATCTCCTTGTTCCAACCCATGCTCTCAAGCGACTGTTGGGACCTAGGAGTAGTGCGAGGCACAAAGAAGGTATCCAACCTAGATTTACAAATCCTAGGTCCAATGCTAACACTCCCACTACTATTACTAGTGCTAGGAAAATGAGAAGTGGCAGTGGCACTGCCACTTACAAAAGAAGAAGTGGAAGCACCAGCACCAACAGTAGCAAACTGAGTGGGATGATATGGAGGTAAGGAAGAAGGGCCTCCAACACAACCTAACTGTGTCCCTCTTCCTAAAGTTGCCTCTCTCCCAATGGCCGCTCGATCCTCCTTTTGTTTCTTTTTCCTTTTAATTTTCTCAACCATTACATAACAATCACATATGGTCTCAGGGAGTGCTTTTAGGCATGGTTCAGCATCATGTCCACGCACACCAGAAATATGGTATTTCAGTCTATATATACCTCCATGGAATATTGTTTTGCAAAATGTACATTTTGTTTGCCCCTTTCCTTGCCTTGGAAAATCCTCATGATATTTCCAAGTAGGGTCCTTTCTAATGGGGGGTCTAGAAGATGAAGTAGACATTGTAGGATAGTTTTGTGAAACGTGAAGTTGAGGCAAATAATAAAGTGAAGCTTGCTGCAATAAAACATAATAAATTTACAAACATACAAAAGATTTTGGAAGAAAATGTAAAACTTTCAAAATAAATGAATAGAAAATGGAATTTTTGCATACAAGAAACCAAAAAATCTTCAAAAAAACAATCTTACCTTTTACAACAAGCTTGAAATGAGCTGCAAACTCTTCCTATCCAACTCTTGATGCACCAAATCCAAACACAATGCAGCCCCAATGTGATAAATGGAAGAAATCTTGAGCTTCCTCCTTGCTGGTTTTTCTTCAATGCACCCTTGTTTTTCTTCACAACTCACTTTTCTCCTTCTATTTTTCCAAATGAATGAAATGAAGTTCACTTTTAGGGTTGGAGGATAAATAACATCAAAAAAAGAAATTAAAAAAACTTTAAAAAATGCATTTTTTTTGGCCTTGCCGCCGGTCGAATCCCAGGCATGGGACTCGTTGAGTTTGGCGAGTTTATGCCAAACTCGCCAACTTGACAAGTTTTTCGAGTTCGCCCCCTGGACTCGGACGAGTCCGAGTCCGAGCTCGCCAGACTCGGGGGGCATAAATCGGACTCAGACTCACAGAGTTTGGCGAGTCCGGGGCGATTTTCCGATCTCTGGTTTAAGATCTTTATGTTTTCTAGACATACAACATATGCAACATATGCAATAGGAATGTCTAATCAAGTAATCAATGCAACTATCTTATCAATTTATCAAGAAATCAGATCAATGCAATTAAATTTGAATGCGATGCAAATGAATCAGAGTAATTGAAAGTGTAAGCTAAGTTGGTTTTGTGAGAGTCACTAATGGACTTGTTGATGGGTGTTTTGTGACCACACCAACATAGAATAAAGTTTTCCAACAGTCACCTTATCCTCTCTTGATCAAAATCAGATGTATGCTAAGATTGTAGGAAGATCATACATTGACTCTGAGGTTCCAACTGCATACTGTTGACGTGGCTAAAATCGCATTGCTACGACTCCATCCGACCAACATAGAATAGAATGATCTCACCGAGCATCCTATCCTCTCTTGAGATAAGGAAATCCCTAATGCTGTTTCAATTGATCAATGGGGACTACCTCAAGGTTTCGATTGTCAGGTCTTGACTGTAGGATTACTCAGTGACTGATGTGATTTGTTGGGAGCACAAGGAGACTTACGTTTTGCAACAAGATGGTCTGCTACGATTTTCAGATTACGAAATAAAATCAAAAGGGAAGGGTTCAGGAAGCCTAAGGACAAGGATGATAACAGCTGATGCAGTGGGTAGACAGATTTCGATAAACCAGTTCTTGTTTCGCCAGAGATACCCTCACAACTAGACAAAAACGATGCAAGCTCCAAGGGATGAAGGATTTTCAGACCGGAGACACTCGTTTTAAGCACCCAATTCCGACGCAGCCTAAGACGAACACCTGTAGTTGAACTAAGTACAGTTTGGGTTCAGACTAACCATGCACGGTGACCTACAATCAGCGGACCCCCAATGGTATGAACCAGAAATGCATCAAATACCCCTCTATACTTCACCATTAAAATCCCTGCACTCTAAAATTAACCAGCTGAAAGAAACCATGCAAACAGACTAAAACAAAGACAACAAACATCATATTTCAATGTTCATATATTTGCTTCAGCTGCCATTACAACAATTTCTGCAGTATCTCTATGCTATTCCTAAAATCTAACCTGTTCTAACTCTAAAATCTAACTAACTAATCCTTTACAAAAGAAAGGCCTCTGCCTTTTACAGAATTTACAATATGAATCAGAGGCTAGGATGGACTGCATCCAAGGGTCTTGACCTGCCTTCCAGAAGCTGGCAGCCCTAACCCATGCCCATTAAACTCTCACTCATCTATCCAACCACTATCTCAACTGCCTACCACTATTTGGGCTCTAATTTGGGTCTATCCGGTAGTTGGACATAACTGATTCGTGTGCCCTCTGTTTTAAAATATCTTGCGTGGGATCCATAGACAGTTTTACAATAAAACAGTTTCAGTTTTCAGAAACTGAACTTCTGGAATTAAATCCAGTTGTGTATTTCTCGAGAATGCATAGACTTGCTGCATTCAGAGTGTTATTTGGTCTTTGGTCCCGATGGTGAACTTTAGCTTGTTGTTCAGCGGCACACTTCCCAATGCTCGGTTGCTCTCGCGCTCTTGCAGCGCGTTCCTGCATCTTCTTCTTTTCTAGCTTCCAATGCTTGGCCTTGATTGCAATCCTTCTTCGATTTGCGTTTCAGGCTTTCTCCTGGTTCTTCGGGATGAAGCCTTCGACCTACGAATAATTAATCTCAATTTAATAAATCAATTTGAAAAATTAATTAAATTAATTTAACAAACATTAAATTTTAACGTCTGGCTCAAGAAGCTCTTTGTGAGATGTATCTTTTGAATGTTTTCCCTTTCTCCTCTGGGAATTCAGGACCTTTGGGCAAGTTGAGAGATTTCGTTTTGAGTTAAGGCCACTCCTTTTGAATTCATTAGGGCTTTAAGATTAAAATGCGCGAGTTCTCACTTGGTTGACCCCTTGCAAAACTCGGCTCTTTAGCCAAAATTGCGAATGCTTTTAAAATACTTTTTCCTTTTACCTGACAAAGTTCGGCCCTTTGAACCAAAATGAGAGTTAAGCGAACTTTATTTTGTCCTGCAAGGTTATATTACGCGACTCAACACTTGTTTTCATTTTCGCCTTTTTAGCCCCTTTTGCCAGACTTTGCGATTTTCAAATTTCTCTAATTTTTTCTGCTTAAATAGGAACTTTCAAAGCCAACTTCGACCTATGAAGGAGACGCGATTTCTCATTTAGGCCTTTTAGGCCGATTTTGCTCTAACGTTTTTTGAATTTCGAGGCTTCTAAGGGTTTTGCGCGAGTTTGGAAATTTTCGGGTTGAAAGAATAAAATGCGAACTTAACACTTTTGGCTAGATGAGTAGACTTTTCACGATTTTGGTGTTTTTCGGGTTGAAAGGCCATTTCGCAAAGTTTATAAATTTCGGCTTTCACTAATTTTCCATTTTCGGGCTAAAAGGGGTTTTTGCAAAGTTTTTTAAGTTAACGCCTTTGAAAAGTTCACACGATTTTTCAGCTGGGAGAGGCATTTTGAAAAGTTTTAAAGTTAAACGTTTCCTCATTTTGGCATTTTCGGCCTGAGTGTTCACTTTGTGCGATTTGTAACTTATAAAACATTTTCGGGATACTTGAGCTGATTGTGAGACCTTGTCATTTGATATTTTCAGCTTACCTAGCCGATATTCGAACTTATGTCTCTTTTGCGCAATTCAGCTTGGAGATAGACTTCGTGACTTAGGGTTTAACTTGTGCCTTGGAATGCGCTATTTTAAAACTTGGAATTTCCAGCTATGAAGCCGATTTTGCAAACTCGAAGCTTGCTCCGTTTTCCTTTTTCGGCTTATGGATCATTGCGAGGTTGTCCTTATCGCTTCTTAAAAATGCGATCTTTAACAGACTTTGGGCTATTGAAGAGTTTTGAAACTTACTTTTTTTTTTGCCTGTGGAGGGGATTTCGAGAGCCTCTTATCACTTTCGGCTCAGGAGGAAACTTCGCGAGTTTGAGAGTTGTTGGTTGAAAATCTTGTACACTTGGGGAAATATACAAAATTGTGGTTTCAACCACAGTGTGTGAGTAAAACTCTCCTAATTAAGGGAAGGCTCCCCCCTATCTAACTACAACTTTAAAAATAAAATAGGATGGGACAACAGTCTTTCTTCTTCTTTCATGAAAGTCAATATCCTTTTCTCTTCACAGAAAAGTGATAGCAATTTAACATAAAACAGCGGTAACAACTTTTGAAATGAAATGAGAAAAAGGAAATGAAGTTTCTTGAAAGCTCAAAGACTTCCGTCACTTCCTTCGGGACGGGACAACAATATCAAGCTCAAAGTCTTGATTATATGAAGCCCTATCTACCCTTTTCTATACTAACGCTATCAAAAACAAATTACAACAGCTCAAAGACTGCAATATCTTATTCTTTTCTACATAAAACAATGGGAAGTAGTATAACCTCAAAGACTCACAACTATTCCTCACAAAATCTGCTCCTAAATTCTAGTAAGAATAAGTGCAAGCACAAAGACTTACAACTCCTCTTGAAAGAATATTTATTCTAATTTATATTAACCTCAAATACTTGCAGCACAAAGACTGCAAATCAAATTCGATTAAGTTCTTTGCAGTAACACTTGCAAGAAAGATAATATAGAACACGAACTCAAGTATGTAGCACAAAGACTCAAAGCTTGAGCAATTTCCTTCTATTCCTTTCAATTCTTGAATTCACACATGAAAGCTCAAAGACTTCTTTGTTGTAAATTTGACAGAGTTTTTGCTTGCTTTCAAAAGATAAAGATTACAATAGACCCCTCAAGTATTTATAGAAGAGGAGTCTTGAGAAAAAGGTGGAAGGATCCTAACTAACTTGAGAGATTCTCTCAATCACCAAGACTTATTCAATAACTAACTAAGACTTATTCCAATTACAGTCCTAACTGAACACAACTTGTAATTGCCTTACATGTAATTGCAAAAGTGCAAGTAAAGATTTAACTTGCAATTTACAAAAGGCTTTTACATGTAACTTGTCAAAAGAAAAACTACAACTAAGAGATTACAAAAGGCTGCAACATGTGAAGACATGAATCCTTTGAACTTCTAGATGATCATTCGTAGCTCAGCGGGATTCGGTTCGTGGGTGTTCTTGGTAACAACCATGGTCTTCACAATGGTATCATGACATCGAAGAAGCATAGAGTCGTTCTTCTCCAAGATGGACTGGATTTCGTGCAAAAAGATTTGATGTTTCATCAGAACCTGAATTGAAGCAGCTGAGAATTGTTCGCTCCTCCATTCATTATGAATCCTCATCTGTAGATCTTGAAATACTTCACCCCGCAATCTTATTGCATCACCAATTTCCTCAATGAGGGATTTGAGAACAAGGGCTTTATTCTCCAGAAGTTCTTTAAATTCCAAGTACATGACCCTAGAAGAAATAATGGCATGATCCTGAAGAACACTCAACTGTTGTTGGGGCATGGTGTGCCAGATTGTCAAACTACCTTCAACACTTTCTTGATTCTGTTTGAAAGTGTGGGTGGTATGATTCAATTTCTCTTCAATGGCCTCCAACTTAGACATCATTTGGAAAATGTCTTTTATCACTTGTGCACATAGATCATGAAGCTGATCCACCCAAGAATCCAACACTTGTACTTTCTGAGCAGCTCTTTCAACTCCCCGAATTGATTCTTGGGTACCAGAAAAACTTGTAGGATTACTCCCTTCACCAGCAGGTCTTGTAATTTTGTGAACAGCTGCAACAAGTTGCCGGTTCTCCTCTTCTAGCTTGTCTTTCTTTGCTAGAAGTTCATCATACCGCTGTACTAGTGAGGCTATGGATTGCTGGGCATCATGTTTGACCACTTCATGCATTTGTTTACCCAGTTCAATTCTTGTAACCCTGTAATCAGCAGCTCGCATTTCCTCACGTGGCTTATCCGCAAGGGGCTCAACAACTTCTGCCACTTTCATCTTATTGCTATCAACAGTTACTCTTGAGATTGTCTTGGCCTTTTTATCAACCTTGGGCCTAGACTGTTTGAGTTGCTGATAGTCAAAGACATCAAGGGAGATTTCTTGCTTCTTCCTCTTTGGGGTAAAAGAACTAAGCCATGGAGGTAAAATGGCTAGTTCTCCTCTATTAGCTGCTGAAGGCGAAGGAGAAGCAGTTTTTGTTTGAACAACCGTGGTCACCTTGGGAGGAGTGTCTTTTTGGATGGCGACCATGGTTTGCTCAGTAACCAATGGGCATGAAGATTGCCTCATAAATTCTTCAAAGCCAGAAGTAGAGGTATCAATCTCTGACAATTGGATACATGCAGGAGTATCCTCAGGAATTTCCAGCGAACTCTCTTGTAGATGATTAGGAGGCGGCTCAATTGCTGAAATAGGAACGACATTCTGAGGAGACTCTTCCACTATTATGTTAGGAGGAGAAAGAGGCGTCTCGATGGAAACTGAGGAAGGAATCTCATGAGGTGAGTCCGAAGCTAGAGACTTAGGAGCATCATCGGATTGCTGTCCTTCTTCTGGATTATCAGGATTGATCACATGAACATGAAACCGGGACATTTCCTTTCCACGAACCGTCGCTTCCTCAGGAGGAAGCACTACTGCCCGACTAACCCGCAATTTGATCTTGGTGCTTGAAGATGATGCACCTTCTTTGTTGTCAATTTGAATCTCAGACTTACGTCCAAGAGGCCCCGTAGAGTCATCGTCTTTCCCAACCTTGATCTTGATGAGTCTAACACCATTACCTTTGAGCCAAGTGTTGGTGTTAGCCAGGATAGGCTGAAATCTTTCAAGAATGGACATGCAATCTTTATGCGACCATTGGATTAAAGGAAGTGGGGCTTCCTCAACCCTTCGTGAGACGTACTCTGGATCGAGCACATGACCGTCATCAATCATTCCTTGCGGAATGTCCACCAAGTTCAGATCAATAACCTGCTCAACGGTAAGCCTGCAGTAGTCCATCTTGAGAACCTCCATTTCTGTACGGAGATCTACCCAGATATCCTCAATACGATGTACGTGCACGAAGGACTTTTTGATGTTTTCCTTCATACCCCGGTAATCAAAATCTGCCCTAGACTTGAACCTTTTGAGTTTAATTTCTTGCATCTCAGTCTCCATAGCTTTGGCTTTGACGGATGTGACAAGAGAATACAGGCCAATCTTCAATGGGTTTGTTGTAGAAATCCCCATTTCGACCTTATGTCTGACAGACTGATGAGTGTGCACAACCATGATCTGTCTTCCCAACTTCATAAGAATGATCTTATCGGTCGGGTATTTAGGAAGCATGTATGGCTGCCCACTATAGCATCCGACTCTCATATAGGTAAAGGTTAGGAATTGAAGAAACAAGCACCCATATTCATTCACTCTTTCCCACTTTCCCATGCCTCATCTAACACCCTTTTGTTCTTCAAAGTCTTGTCAAACTGGCACATGAAGTAACCAAATAATGCATCTTGAACTCTTCTGAAATGTAATCTGCTGGGTCTCAAAGGTAGCTGATCATAATATTCCCACACAGGTATAAGCGAGCGATCACCCTTGGTAGAAAGACCTGGGAAATGTCTGAGTGATGCTGCCAAATACACTAAGTATGAATTCATGTAAAACGTCATGGTGGTAGGGACTGCTGCAAGTTGCTCGCATAAAGCATCGTCGATAGTCTCTCTCCATGATATATGATGGAATTGCCTTATGAACATGGTAAATTGATACATCCAGGGTTCAAAAACATTAGAGTGTTCAAGACCCATCATCCTGCTGAGGAGAGTTATGATGTCTCCAATTTCCCACTTAAAGTCACAACGGTACAACTTAGTCCACCTTGAGAAGGCGGCTCATGGCTCATGAATCCACCTGTTAATATGACGCTTACAGTCCTTTTCCCTCTTGACATAGTACTCGGCTGCACTATCCTTTGAAATTTCCATATAAACAGGTGTTGGTGGTATTCTGAAGACTTTCTCAATTGTATCTGCATCAAAGCGGATTATTGCCTCACCATCATCATTTTTAATGGTTCTTGTCTCCTTGTCAAAGCGATGGGCACAAGCGAGAACAAATTCAGGTTCTAGGGCAGCCACTGGAAAAGAGGATGCGTGATGAATGTGGCTGTCCAACAACTGCTGCATATTACTATCCTGCGGATCCTCCACTCTCTTGACAAATTCTGATATGTCCACATGCCCTATTTCCGTATCTTTTATGCGATCCAAAAGAGAGGAAACTCGCGAAGGTGAAACTTCATCCTGGTACTTGTCATATTTATACTTCATCTTCTTCGGAATAGGAGAGGATGGTAAATCTGACATTGAAGGACAACTTGGTATACGGCGATGAAGACTTAAAAGTGTTAGCGCAACATCATAATCAGTTGCAACTAACATTTTTCCTTCTTAAAATGGGAAGAACTCCAACCCTTGCACTTCATGATTTTGTGAGAGAAAGATGGGAAATAAGTGGGAATGGTGGAAATTTGACTTTGATCAATTTCAGATCTTGGGGAAAATTTTACAAGTATACAAGTTGGGAAGAGTGCACATGCAATTGGATTTTTAAATCCCGAATGCAAGTATACTTGTAAAACGGAAAATTGAGAAATGAGTGAAAAATGAGAATTAGACTTGCGGGAAATGACGTGAACGGAAAGTACGGATATAAGCAATATAGATGGATAAAAATAGGAAAGTTTTGGGAATGTCATTTTCAAGAAAATGGGAAGAACTTTGGACATGCAATCCGGTTCTAAAAACCCGAATTTGTAAGGATGGGAATTTTTATCTTTGCGACTTGGAATTTCAACAAAAGATGGTTAAATTCTTATAACCATAAGGGAAGAACAATTATTTTCATCCAACTTGTAATCGGGATAATCCCAAATACAAGTAAAGAGGGAAAATGGGGAAGAACAATGCAATTCACAAATTGCTTTACAAAGGGGAAAATCTTTCTCACAAAACCGACTTTTGGGGCAAAATAAACATATACACAAATTTACAACTAGAAAGGAAAAAATAAGAAGACAATAGTTCGTGCTGCCCTACAATTTTTAGCATTGTCCATTACAACTTGGACAACATTTTGAGGCCCCACCATGTCAATGCATTCTATCAAGATATTGGCAATGAAACTTGCATCTTTCACTTGCCCCTCACAATCCATTGCTTTCAAAAGCATTGCCCTTTTAGGACACATTGCTATAACATTGATCAATGGCTTATTTTTACAATCTTTCCATCCATTAGAAACAACGGTCACACCTGTTTCCTGCCATGTATCTTTGATGACCTTCAACTGTGACTCTATGAATGCTTTCTCCTTTGCCAATAAGGTGGTTCTCACCTTTTCATACCCTGGACAAACGTAATCAGAAGGTGTATTGCAAAGAGTATGCACCATGTCCCGAAAGTAAGGTGATCTAACAAGGTTGAAAGGAAGCCCATTGCCATAAAGGCAATGTCTAATTTTGGAATCTGCAATCTCTCTCAGTTCATTGTTGAAGGCAAAATCCAATGGGCCTCTTTTCCGTGAAGCCACAACATTCTAATTCTCTACTGCAATAACTGGTGGGTTTTGCATGAAAGGATGTGAACTAGCTGGTCTTGTGGAGCCAATGCTACTAGAAGGCCTCTTAGACGTCGAGCTTGGATGGACAAGAGGATGATCAGTCTTTGCTTTGCTACTTCTCCTATCAGCTTCCTCTTGTTCTCTAATATATCCCAAAACTAGAGCTTTTGGCAGCCCCCTGCCATTTGATTCCGTACAAAATTTTATTCCACGCCCAGGGATGAAACAAAGGTGGCCTTTCACTTGAAAGTATGAGCTGGTATACTCAGTGCCACAATGGTTGCAGTGCCAAACAAAACCCCCACCACCAGACATTTGCTTGATCATTGTTGTATAATACCAAAGTGGTGAATCTTGATCAATTTTAAAGGGGTTATTTTCAGTTCGGACATTTGCAACTGAACTAGAGCTTGCACTTGCACTTCTAGTTCCAATCATTATGTATGATTATATGAATAATGCACCAAAAATAAAAAGAGAAAGCACAACATTATTGAAAAAAAATATTAAAATTTCGGCATTATGACCCCATGCTATGCATACAAAGTGTAAAAAAATATACAAGACTTCTTTAAAAAAAATTAAAAAAACTTGGAAAAATTCTTGAAAACTTGAAAAAAATTCAGATTCACTTACCTTTGATGGCTAAATCTTCCTTCTCCAGTGATTCCTACGCCTTTGATGTGTGTCTCACACTTTCGTAGTCGTCACCTTCGAAGAAAAATACGAAAACTAAGAAACCTGACTGTAGAGAAAAAATCTTCAAAAATGCAAGTAGAATGAGTTGAATGAATGCATGCATCAAAGGGGGGCGGATTAGGGTTTATATGTTAAAATAGGATTAAAAAAACTGATTTTTAATTGTTTTTATTTGTTTTCTTACCCGTGGGCCCCGTTTTTGGGAACCCACGGGCGTTGGTTCACCTGGGTCCTCCTAGGTTCGACCTGGGTCCCATCCGGTTCCTGCCCAAGCGGCTAGGCAGGACTCGGGTGGGACCCAGGTCGAACCAGGCTCGGACCAGGATCGGGCATGAACTAGGACCGGGACCTGGGTATTTTAGGGAAGAACTGGTATCTGAGCATTTTCAGACTTTTTATACTCAAAAATCAGACTTGGACAGCGAGATGGGTTGAAACATCATTCATTTTCTAAGTTTGGAAGGGTGTTTTCAGACTTACACATCAAAATCAGACTCGAAAATCAGGTTTTCTGAGGATAAATTTTCCTGATTTTGGTCAAATCTCTTGTATTTTCCAGAATTTGTGTTATCTAATGTTGAATTTCTTATTTTCACGAGCTTACAGCTCTAAAAACTATTTGAAATTAGAACCTTAATTAATTCTGGAAAATTATTTGTGAGGACAAAGTGAGGAACTTTGAAGTGTTTTGATGGGGTTTGAATTTCTACTCGATCAAATGGTGATCAAATCATTTCAAATGAAGATCAATAACAAAGTAGTCCTTATAGGCATCAAATTTCCATCGATTGAAGGAATGGACAAAGTTAATGCAGATGTTTTAGGAATTGATCTGTCCTTATGATGATCGATTTCCCACCAAGGTTGAAACAAGGTTTATCCCATAGGTGTTTGATTCAATATTTGTTTGTTTTGCAGGTTTGCTACAAGGAAGGGACGCATGATGATTAGGGCTTGAGGTGAAAGAGGATTGCCCAAGGTAGGGAGGAGACTTGACAAAGATGTTTTTTGAGGAGGAAGATCAACATTTCAAGGATTGGAAGAGGATTTCAAGACAGAGATTCCAAAAGTAGGGATGTGGACTAGATCAAACATGAAGAAAACTTCATCATGATGGTGAACAAATGAAGGAAATACAAATCCAAGACATGACCACAAAGGATTTCACATCAAGAAATTAGGAACTACATCAAGGAATCTCAAAGTCAAAGAACTTTAAGATGGGAATAGTTCAAGGAATTCCCTAACATAAGGATGAAATCCAAAATATCATAAGGAATTCCAAACATCATGAAGAATGTTCAAGGCAAATTGATTAAGTCTACAAGGCAAGCTGAGGTGGCATCATAGTCACCATTCGTCTAATCAAAAGGTATCAAGTCAGCATTCATTCAAGGATGGAACAAGTGACACGTGACGCTACATCAAACATTATTTATCTTACCTACCCTCATCTCTCATTGGCCAATGTAATGGTGGTTGTAACAAACCCTAATTAGGGTTTTATCTTGTACTCTTGGTCATTGATCTTGAATCAATCTGAGCCGTTCATTGTAATGAGACCTCTATACAAGTCTCAATGCTCTCATTTGTAAAGGTTAATGTTAGAAGAGTAGAAGAATAGTTGCTAAGGCAATTGGGAATTAGAAGTTAGAGTAGAGTAGAGTAGGAGAAGAAGAAATTGTTGCTAAACTTGGAAATAAATATACACTTTTCATTGAAGATATGGTGAAATGTGTTGTTTCAACAAGTCGCATGGTTTCTACTTCTCATTTGCTTTAATGTTAATTAGATGAATGAAAGATTTTGTGGATGATTAATGCTGAAATTCGCATATCCATACTACTAGCAGTTTGCTGATTGTAAACTTGCCTTGCGTGGTCAACTAAAATCCTTATTCAAGCTTAACTTCAATTGCTATTCACACATTGATATGCATTTTCTTGATGGTGTCTTTGTTGTTGTTGGTAGTTTGAACATCATATATTTACCTTAGAAGATTGCACTAGCATTGTGGAGTTGTTCATTGATGTCAAAGCAAAGTCTAGTAGAGTTTCACCTAATCATTCATTGCCTCTTACATTCCTAGGATTAGATTAGACTCTCTAAACCCTTTCCTTTTGTTCTTTCTTTGTTAAATGAGTTAGTCCCAAGTTCTAGTAACGTTCAAACATCCAAGCATTCAACGTAAGTCCCCTTGTGATTCCAGCATTATCACATCAAACCATTGAGCTTATCCATACGTCGAGACCCGACAGTAGAAACCTGGGAGTCTTCCAATTGATCACATAGTTTAGTATTTGGGAAGATTTTGTTCAATACAGGATAAGATACCTTGGTATTTTGTTCTGTGTTTGAGGTGCATAAAAAACACATCAACAAGGGTCAAATTGAGAGAACCCTTTTTGGCAATTCAAAGGTCCAAATTGATAGGACCCTCGCGTTGGTGCTAGTGTCCTACCCAATTTTACAGTTCAAAGGGCTAGGCATTGTAGGTTGTTATCAAGTTTGCTAATTGGTTCTCGAGACATGCACATTTTCAAATGATTAATTACAATGGTGCTAAACACCACGTGAATTATGATGGGTACACAATTTATTATGCTACACTTTCAACCCTTGTTTTCAATGGAGATTGTATTCTCTTTTCAATTGTGATTGGCTTTGGCTACTACTAGCCAACCTCAACTCAACAATGCATCATATTTTTTTTTCCTTAATGAAATGACCACAAAGTTCAACAAAAATGCTTGGGTTCCAATAATTACCTTTTGTCCCGTTAAAATTCCAAGTACCTTGATACCTTGCTAATATACACACACTAGTTGAAAAGTTGGGGGCCAAATGGTCGGCTTGTCAAGACTTCTCCAAGTGTCTTCCAGCATTATGTTCACGCTAGACGTGACATCAACAATTGTATTGGCGAGATTCATTCCAAGGATCTCTATATTCACCACGCTAATTTCTTTGTTGTGTTGACTGCTAGTAACATTTGATCAATCGCTCAGTCCCTTGATAGTGGAGGTTCGGTTATTGGATCTTCATTTTCACTAGATTCCAATAGAGCCATAACATGCATCGTCTCATTTTGCCCTGATACGATAGAATTTCAAAGTTTAGGAATACTTTTTAAGAAATCCACTACTTTAACGAGTATGATAGTTTGAAGTACTTGCCTTGTAATATTTTTATTGGATTGCAATTGATTTGTTACCATACTTGTGTTTTCATTTGAGCGGTGGCTTTCATTATCTATAGCATTCTCCACTTCAACCCTTCTTCATGAAGCCTTCCTTTTTCTATGTGTGGATCCAGGTACATAGCCTTCTTTGCTTGGGCATGAGTAATGGCCAATACTTCATTTTGCCTATTAGCATCAATTAGGTTGATGCTAGCCTTTTGTTTCAGACATCTCGTGTCTTCATGGTCTCCAGGTCCACACCATTTGCACAATAATTGCACTTTGCCCTGCTTGTTTTGGTAGTCTCCTGCAAAATGTCCCCATTCATATTGTTGACATTGTATGATTGAATTTTGTTTGGGGTTGTACTATATTTGACTTTGACCTCCTCTTTGATTTTGAAAACCAATTAGAGATGCATTCTGTGGCTTTGATGGAGTGACTGCTCTCCCTATGTAAAGATAATTTGTGTACTCCTAGTCTTTAAATTGTATGGGCACTCCTTTATTGAATGACCCATAACTAGACAAATCTCACAAAACATCTTTCTAGGACAATAACCTTTTCTTAGTTTTGCACTTAGTACACCATGGTTCGTTAGTTTCTTTTTTCCCTTCAATTCTTTCATCATTCATAGCATGTCCCTCCGAAATGCTTGTACCATTCTCGATTCTTTGTCATTGTTGTCGTCCAAACTTCTAGTTAACTCTTTATTTTATTGAGCGAGGACATTTTTTAAAATAAGGGGTAAACGCTTTTGACCTGGAGCTATGAACCAGTGAAGCCACAAACGGGGGACCTCATCCCCACACTTCACTTGTTCAAATCCACGAGCGCAACGCCCAGCAAGGATTTGAACCATGGTGGCCGCTTCACCAACAAAGTGTTTTAACCGCGGCACTACATGTCCGAAGACTATTGAGCGAGGACATTTTATCTTTACTTTATTTGTCCATTTCTTGATTGTAGGCTCTGGAATAGGATGAGAGTGGTATTACCTTCATCTTTTTTTTTAATGACAAAAGTAGACCTTCAATGAACAACTTCTTTTTTAGATTGTTAGTTAGTTCTGTTTCCAATTTTAGCAGCAATTCTCTATGTCTACAATTAAGCTTGTACATTTTTGTGCTTACCTTGTTTTGTATCATAAATTTCTACCACTTTTTCATTGTCATCACGAAGCAATTTAAACTCTTCTTTGAAGGTCCTCTTTAATCTCTCCCGTGTATTTTAGGAGGTTTGGTCAATTTTTGTATACCAGTCAATTGCTACACCTCACGAGGTGGTTGGAAAAGTTCATAGCCAAATTGCTTTATCATCTTGCCCATTTGATCCAAATTGTTTCACAAGTCACATGGACAACTTTTGCTTTTCTCCACTAGGGCTTACCATGATTTTATTGTAATGCAAACTTTGCACCTGGAATTTGCTTACTAGGCAGTTTTGATTTGAATGTTTCGATGCTTCTCGCGCACTCTTGGCCACATAGGAATCCTCTACTCTTTCCTCAACTTTGGTCTTCCACGCACTTGTTTCACCTTCAAGTTTTCTTTCATACATCCTTGACTCGACTTCTTCTCCTTCAATTAACAACCGTTTAATGCCTCAAAGGCTACACTTGTACAATTCTACGAAGGAACATGACTTTGGCTTCCAACTTCCCTCATCTAGAGAATGTTGTCTTGACTTTTCAACTTGATTGTGTTCTTGGGAAGGGCTTTGACTTGGGAATCATACGGTTGTATTTTCATCAAGTGTTTCTCATAATCTTCTCCTTTGGTTCCTTTGCTCAATGATGCTTAAAGATTGTTTGATCTCATGGTCTTGACCACCTTGTGGCCTCTTCTTGCCTTTATTAGAATCTAAGGACTTGAATTGCTTAAATTTGACTCGTTCTCTTTTAAGGCAACGACACCAAATGATTACAACTCTTTTTGATAAAACAAATACATAAACTGAAAATAGATATGACAATGCATACTAGATAAATGAGTAAAATGTTTTTTTATTCTTACAAGAATTTATTATATAAGAAGACCAGAGATGGCTAACCATAGATCGATGTCAATCCGACTAGATCATACTACCGTCCTTATTGATACACAATCAATTTAAAAGACTCGATAATTGCCAAGAGGAACACAATCATCAACCAACTGATGCTCATAACTACTTGAAGCTGACAAACAATTAATACATAGTTGGATTACCAGTTTATTGAAACATAATAGTAGTCATTGTAAGCTGACTACATTGTTGGTCTAAGTCTAGGGTTAAACTTTGTTTTCTATTTAACTCTACATAACCTCTCCTTTTCATTTATTATTTTCTCCTTTTTTCAAGGAACCCATAGGTTATTTTCTTATGTTTCTCATCTAGGGTTTCACTATGTGTGTTCCCTATTTCCTGTTTTTGTGCTCTTTTGTACTTTCTGGTTAAAGCACATGGAAATCTCAAAATACCTCCATTTTACAAGGGTGCTGCACCTCTCACATGCGAAGGAAATTCCCCCATTCAATGGCAAATTCTCTAATTGTTTTGGACAAATGTTGCTGCCCATTGGGCAAATAACTGGTTTTCAACAAACATCATGACGACAAATCTGTTTACCTACATTTTGAACCACATCGCAATCTCCAAAGTGCTCCAGTCTTAACAGTTAAGAGAAATGTATAGCTAGTTAAGATTGTGTCGTGCTACTCAACTCCCAACTATGGATTGTTAGTCTTTGCATACTATATCATACTTATGTGTAATGAACTTTAGTATTCTTCTAACAATTAATATTTCATGTCATTTGTCAACTCAAGTGGATGCCTTATATTTATTCTCCAATAAAAATGCAGATTCTTTAAATCTAAATTTGCCATGTTATTCTGACATACAGGATAAGGAAACTGCCGATGGGTTGACACAAGCCAAAAGGAAACTTCTTTACCGCGAGATTGCTACAACTGCTGAAACTGGATGGGACTTCAGTTCACGATGGATGAGGTGATGTATGGTAAAAATGTTACAAATTGTTTTATAGCATGTTTTAGTATGCAAACATAAATTATTGAGTGCATGCAGTATCTGGCAATCTTTTCCAATCAACCTGTTTTTCCCATGCTTGTTTGGCTTCAGAGGACAATGGAGATTCTTTTTAGTGCATCATGCAATTGAGTTGTGATACTTACACATAATGTGGCAGTTGCTGGAAATCTTTTCCAATTAACCTATTTCCCCCATGTTTGTTTGGCTTTAGAGGATAATAGAGATTTTTTTCAGTGCATCTTGTAGTTGAGTTGTGATACTTACATATAATGTTGGTCTATGCTTGTTTAAATTGCTTTTCATGCAAGAGTTTTCTAGCACTTTTTTCGCTTGTATATAGGATCTTTGTGTTAAAGTTGAGTTGTGATACTTGCACATCATGTGGCTTTAAGTTTGTGTAACGGTGTAACCTGCTTTGCATGCAAGAGCTTTCTAGCAGTTTTTTGGTTATATATAAGATCCATCATCCATGTCTGAAACTTATTCCATTTTTTATTCCAGTGATTGGAACATGAATCAATCCCAAGGTAAATGTGTGGGGTTTGAATTAAAAAAATGTTTTCCAATTAAGGTTTTGTTCTGTGTGGTCTTATTATCTAGTCCTCAGACACTTCAGATACCCATTCTGTTAACAAAAGTTAAATATGTAAACCCAGAACATCTGCTGTCACTATGTCATATCCATTTACAAAATCTGATCATGAATAGTGGAAAATTCATATATTTGACATATATATCTGTAACATCATTCCCTTTTAATGAGAGCTTGTTATCATGGTTCCCGATTTCAGTTAGATACAACTTGTTAGGCCAAAGAATGAGAGTTGGCCCAACACCCTGCAAAACTTGACAAATTAAAAAATACATAAAATATTTTTCCAATGCTTGTTTGGCTTCAGAGGACAATGGAGATTTGTTTTAGTGCATCTTGCAATTGAGTTGTGATACTTACACATAATGTGGCAGTTGCTGGAAATCTTTTCCAACTAACCTGTTTCCCCATGCTCGTTTGGCTTTAGTGGATAATAGAGATTTTTTTTAGTGCATCTTGCAGTTGAGTTGTGATACTTACACATAATGTGGCTCTATGCTTTTTTAAACTGCTTTGCATGCAAGAGTTTTCTAGCAGTTTTTTGCTCGTATATAAGATCCATGTGTTAGAGTTGAATTGTTTTACTTGCACATGATGATGCGGCTCTAAGTTTGTGTAACCTGCTTTGCATGCAAGTGATTTCTAGCAGTTTTTTTGTTATATATAAGATCCATCATCCATGTTTGAGACTCTGTAATGTCCCCAATTTTTAAGGCGACATTTAATTAAATTGATTTTTTATTAAGTTATCAAAATATAAATAAAATATTCATACGATGACTTAATATAAAATAATTTAATTAAATAACAATAAAATATTATTATAAGGCCTATTTAATAAAGTTCTCTAGTTGGCTTGATCTCCTAGATGTTTCTTCGAGGGCTTTACAAGGTCTTGGGGTTGTAGTAAGGGCATGCTTTTTGGATTTGATAACGACAAATGATTTTTGCTACGTTACTCGGGGATGTGTCCCCGGTTTTTATTTTTCAGGTGTCCTCATCCCGGGGATAGGGGACTCCTAGGGGACGTCCGCATAAATTTTGCTTATTGGCAGTGAATTTTTACAATGAATTCTATAAGCAATTTGACTTTGACTCTCAATTTAACACAAATTTGGCATAAGAACTCTGCTAGTTCTTATATGTAAGGTTCTATAATGTATATGTGCATGCTTTATCCATTTTTTCACATGAATATTTGAAATTTCCTTATATATTTTAATTTTCCCTATTTTTATACAGCTGTCCCCTAGCTGTCTCCAAAACTGGCAAAAATAATCACTATCTCGAAAACCCGTAGCCCTGTCCCTTGCCATCCCCATCTGAGAAACTCGGGGTAACATAGGATTTTTGGGGATGAAAACCTTTAGGAGCTGACAAGAGAGTTGGATGGAACCCTAGCTCTTCCAAGAAAGGTGGATTCGTGACAGAGTCTACATCTGAGACAAATTTGTGAAGTCTCCATTGGAGACAAATTTGTAGAATTAAGTTTTTTCAAAATAAAGGGATGGATATTTTATTAGACGGTTATATTTAGGGTTGGACGGCTAAATTTTTGAGGTATGATGTTATTGCTATTGTTTGAAGCATAGTTGGAAAACTCAGACTTGCCGCAAACTCGGCAGCCCAAAAATTGGACTCGGACTGGCAAAAACTCGAGAAAGGACTTGGCAAGCACTTGGCAAAAAAGAAAACTGTAGTTTTACAAAAAAACAAAAATAAATTAATGCATTTAGAGAAAATAAGAGCCATAATTGAAACATTACACGTCATATGATCTCCAAACACTAATGTAATGTCCCTATTTTCGTGAGCATCAGAGTTCAAGGGATTAGCCTATTATTTTGACTCTTGTAGGCTAACATGTTTGGATAGAGAGTCTTAGTGGCAGTTCCACTTCTTCAGTTCAGTCTTGGGTTCAGTTCCAAGGCCTTTGCAGTCAGTGTGTGGACTTAGTTGAGAGACTTACTATTTATAGTAAGTTAATCTGGCATTAGTTTTATCTTTAGTTAGGGCACCTGGAGACATGGGGGTTATTCAGTGTTGACTCCAGCTTCAGACGACACATCAAAAGACTGAATATTGAGGGAGATATTAATATTTTAGTGGTTAAGTTATTAAATTAACTTATATGGATATTATAAAGTCATAAAGTGACGTTATTAAAATTAAAAGCCACTTAAACATTATAAAGTGATTTTTATTAAATCACTTAAGTGAATTTGGACGCCCAAAAGAAAATTAAACTATGGAGAGTAAATTATATACATGTAAATGTATTTAAATTACTTTGGGCGTACTTTCTTGGGAAACGTGCCATTTGGAGTTATTGTAAACTTATATTATTAACTTTATTAAAAAGTGGTTCACTTAAATACATTTATTGATTATTGATTAATTCAATAATTCAAAAGGGTGCATCCAAGTGGGGAATTAATTCAAATGTTGCATAAAGTATATTAAATACATTTTAAATGTATTTAACTACCTTCAAGAGGAAATCACACTTTTTGGAGAATTATGCTCTTTTGGGTTTATAAAGGCAAAGCAAGCAATTCAACCTCAATTATTAATTATTGATTATTTGACATTTCTTGATTTTGCACTGTGGATTGTTTGAGACAAGGGTTTTAAAGGGTTTTGATATTATATTTAACATTATATTATATTAATATAATTATAATAATTAATAAGAGTGGTGTCCCTTGGTGAAAGGGGCACCTCTTGCATATATATTTTATGAGATATGTGATCTCATTTAAGCATGTAATAATCTATTGAATAAAAGTGAATAATATATGATTGCAATATGAAAGAACTTGAACATGGTATCAGAGTAGGTACGAAATCCGGGAAAGGTCCTGTAGATTTCCTATTAACACTTCGCACAACAATCATCGGGTTGAGTTGGAAAGGAAGTCAAAGTCACAAGAGTAATATAAAGGAGTTGATATTGTCTAAAGTTGACCATAAATGAATAAAACAACTATGATAAGCCCAATGGTGGAAGTTGGAAATAAAATTTTATGTCCAGCGTGGGATACATACGCAGATGATAATGGAACAACAATCGGTAGATTAAAGACACCGGTGAAATAAGATTTGGCGAGCAGCGACTTGTTTATCATGTCTTTTGATGATCAACACATGTGCAAGATCAAACAAGGTAATCGACAACACACAAGAGTACCATGCCACTCGATTCAATGACTGTTATGGAGATGCAACTTCTTATTACATTTGGTCGGTTTAAAGAGTAAAGGAATTACTATGATTCAATAAAATGCAGCGATCTACTTGAATATTTTAAGATGCTCAAATTCATCAATAATTATAGAAGACCCTGTTGATATATTGATCGACTTCTTCAATCTATGATAGTACGTCTCGATCAGCAATAAAAGAACAACAATAATAATTCGAAGTTGAGAATCAAGTTAAGAACAAAGAAGTGATTAATGATGGAGAAAGCAATTATCATTATGAACAAAAATAAGCGATCATAAGGAACGATTATGCTAACGTTAAAAGATTCATGAGTGTATGGTGCGCAAAGCTTATTAGAGACTCAATTGTGACGTGATTATGCACAACGACTTCTCAAAGAATGCAGCGTAAATGTTTTTGAAGACAATGATTTATATTTCAAATTAGTGACTAATACGAAGGCAGTGATTTCATCATCAATAAATTAAAGTTTGATTACAACAGATTCAGCTCTATTGCATCCTGCAACAGAATTGCTCATCCAAACTGAAGAATTGTCGCAGAAGGAATTGAGAGAGGACACTCAGTTCTGGACAAAATTTGGAACTCGATGGACTAGACCTTTGTCCTTTACCTTGACTGAGAATCTGCAAGACGAATCAAATAAAGTGATCTAGAATAAAGGAAAGTCCTAAACTCTCAGCAGCAATAGAGTAGGTTGATTCACCTGTCATTGGAGTCATTGGAGACAACTCAGACTTGATTGCATTCCTGGAGCAAGATACCTTCCTTAATCGGGACTATATGAGCAGGGTATGCTTCCGTGACAGAGGGAGCAGCTAGAGAATCTGCTTTATTTGATTTCCAAGGATCTTGGTCATATTAATTCAGGGGGAGTAAACCATGTCGAGATGGTTTCTCCAGTGATTAAGAAAATGTAGCAGTTAGAGAAATATATGATTAATGAGATAGAGTTCAATGCGATATCCCTGGATAGATGGATATTTGGTGAGCTTGGGATTCACCAAGAATGATGCAAACCTTCGAGACAAGCTTAGAGATATGGAAAATGAAGCCTTAACTGAGAGGGAGGCTCAACATCAGTGATCTTTTGTGATTTGATAACGTATTTCTCTTTGAGAGAGACTTGAGGTGTAAGCCCTTAACTCCACCCGTTGATATGGTTCATGGTGGATGTCATGTGTGTGATGCCATGACAACACCATGTGAGAGAGTCCGTGGTAATTTTCTTGTACTTGTGTGTTTACCTTTGGATGAGCCATGGTGAGTATCATTGTGAGGTGACGATCTCACAATGATGAACACCTGTGCATCTTACCATCATTGTGAGGTGACGATCTCATAATAATGGTTGATATCTCGTGAGGTGATATCCATGGATAAGCCATAATGGTGGATATCACGTGAGGTGATATCTATGGATAAGCCATAATGGTGGATATTATGTGAGTTGATATCTATGTATAAACCATAATGGTGGATGTCACGGGAAGTGATATCTATGGATATGCCATAATGGTTGATATCACGTGAGGTGATATCTATGGATAAACCATAATGGTGGATGTCACCGGAAGTGATATCTATGGATATGCCATAATGGTTGATATCACGATGAGGTGATGTCTATTCTTTTACCATCCATGGGTGTAGCCATGGTGACATGTTCATTTTTACTTCACTCATGGGTGCAGCCATGATGAATCCACCCTTTGGGCATATCCATGGTGGATGTCACTATGTGACTCATGTAGAATTCCTCCCTAGCTAAGAGGGAGTGTTGAAGATAGCGTCGGGAGGACGAACCAAAAGATGTCAAGTAGGATTCCTTCCTAGCTAAGAGGGAGTGTTGATTTTATTGTAGCTGTGGTCAGAATCCACATGCCTTCATAACACAAAGGTTGTGATTATATTGTGATTGATAATATAATAATTATATTGATAATATAATTATTATATTATTATTGTGAGATAATATATTATATAATTATTATTATTATGAGATGATATAATTATATTATAATTGTGAGAATATAATTATACTTATAATTATTGATAATATAATAATATATTGATATTATATTTAACATTATATTTAATTAATATAAATATATATAATTATATTAATTAATAAGAGTGGTGTCCCTTGGTGAAAGGGGCACCTCTTGCATATACATTTTATGAGATATGTGATCTCATTTAAGCGTGTAATAATCAATTGAATAAAAATGAATAATATACGATTGCAATATGAAAGAACTTCAACAGGTTTGCTATTGAAAAACGTGCATTTTTCATGGATATGTGATTCTGAGGTTGTGAAAGATCAACTGAATTATTGCAAACTGAGAGGGCTTCATCTTGGAGTCTTACTGTGCTTCATCTGGGTTTCTTAATTTCAGTTATTTGTAGATTTTTACAATAAGGAAAGGGCTTTCAGACTTAGACGCCCCAATCAGCAGTAGTTAGCATCAAATAAGCAGGCCGTATGAATCCCATTTGCTTGCCGTACCAATCAGACTTGGCACGTGGGCTCTAGGAAGAGGGTGTTTTGCGTGGGAGGTTGGAACGCCTACCCAATTTGCATTCTGAGTGCACAGTTCCCAACGCCTAGCCTATTCAGGTTATTCCATCAACTTTCTGGCTTAGAGAAATCACATTCTGGATTTGTACACTCATTTTGGTTAGTTTCCCAGTTTTGGTTGGCAAACTCCAGAATTCTTCATTTAAAATAAGTAGAGGACCTACGGGTATGCTATTGTTAATGCATTAGTAGCTTCTGCAAGATAAGACTTTTCTAACCCTTTAATCTCCTCTATTCTGTTTTGGTTTACTCATCTATGTTATTAGATTATCTGATTTATGCTTTCCGAACTGAATATGTTTATCAGATTATAACGTTGATCATGATTATGATATTGACATTGGATAAAGATTGATGACTTGCTTAACATAGTTAAGCGTTGATCTGAATGCTATCGGGCTAGTAACCCGATAGCATATTAATGTCGATTCATTTATGAATCAACATTAATATGCCATCGGGGTATTAACCCGATAGCATATGTAATGCTTATTGTTATTGGGATAAACATTTATTCGGGCCATTAACAAAGCATCATAACTAACACTGTTTCAACCGAGTGTTAAGTATTAAATGTCAGTTAACAAACATAACCGAAATCGGGATGTGCACCGATCAATAGGTGCCTTGGTCGGTCATGTCTAAGACATGACCGGTCAAGACATCTATTGACCGGTCTTCTAAACATATAAAGCTCGACATGAATCATTTGGAGAAGACATATAAAATATATTAATGATCTCTCTCCTTCTGCTTGCTACAAAACAATAAGATTATTAGACAATATAATCATATAAAATTCTCACATATATAATATGTTCTATTATTGCAATTGAATAAACTTTACATGGTATCAGAGCCAGGTTGATCGAACTTGAGGCTATTCAATTTTGTGAATAATTTAAGAACAAGGTTATTTACTACATCACATTTCTCCAATGGCCAGCGCTATCAGATTTGAAGACAGACTCGGAGGTGGCGATGATTTTTCAGCCTGGAAGTTCAGAATCCAGATTATCTTAAAGGAGAACAAAGTGGATTCATTTGTTCAAACTAAAAATGATCAACCTGAAAATGAACCTGACAAAACAACATGGATTGAGGGAAATGAGAAGGCCATCAAAATAATAGTTGATGGGGTGAGAAACAACATAATGCCCATCATAAGAAAACATCAGACAACTTATAAAATGTTCAGAACACTTGAAAGCACATTTGAGATATCAAATGCAAGTCGAACTCTGGCATTAAAACGAGAAATAAATCATATCACCATGAACAAAGGGGAGACAATCAACGCCTACTTTATGCGGATATCAATTCTAAGAGATGAACTAGCAACTTTGGATTACGAGATCCAAAGCAAAGAGTTAACACTCATTGCTCTAGATGGGTTGCCTAGTGGATGGAGTAGATTCGTCCAAGGCATCAGTGCAAGGTCCAAGTATCCTAAGTTTGAAAGATTAAGGGACGAGTGTCTCCAAGAAGAATCAAGATTGAACAAGATGGGAATAAAACAAAAGAACATAGACTAAGACCTTCAAGTTCTAAATACTAACACAAATAAGACAACTAAGAAGAAGCAATTTAGGAAGAAGAAGGGTCATCAAGGCAAGAACACTTCAAAGAGAAACCTATCACATATTCAATGCTATAGGTGTGATAAGTTCGGGCACTTTGTTGCAAAATGTCCAGAGAGAGCCAAACAAGCCACATTTGCCAGAGCAGGAAAATCTAAAAGAGAAGATGACTCCCAGAACTATGTCCTCTACTTAGCACTTACAAGCCATGCATCAAATAAGTCTAACTCCTGGGTGATCGACAGTGGCTCATCCAGACACATTACAGGGTTTAGAGAAGTGCTAGACTCCATGACAGAGGATAATGATGAGGAAGTAACTATCGGAGATGATTCCTCACATCCAGTTAAAGGAATTGGTTCCTGCACCATCAAACTGAAGACAGGCATATCATTGCAACTCGAAGAAGTACTATATGTCCCCGACATCAAGAGAAATCTAGTCTCCATATCAGCCCTAGAAGATAACGGATACAGAGTAACCTTCATGGAGAACAAGGTGTTGGCTTGGCCAAGAAATTCTTCCATTAAAAAAGCTAAAGTCATTGGTCAAAAACAAGGCTATTTGTATGAGCTGTGCACAGAGCCCAACCTAACCCTAATTCATGAAGCAACAAATGCAAATGAGGTCTGGCATAGAAGACTAGGCCACCTGGATTATAGAGCTTTATCATCTATGGGAAACCGTGTCACAGGTTTACCTAAGTTGCAGCAATATCATTCAGAGGCATGCAAGGGATGTGCCCTAGGTAAAAATGTCAAGGGTGCCTTCCATAATAGTACTAGGAAGACAAGCAAAGTTTTAGAATTAGTTCATTCTGATGTATGTGGACCCATGTTCGTTCCCTCTTTAGGAGGATGTTTGTATTATGTAATATTTGTTGATGACTACTCTAGGAAAACTTGGATCTACTTTCTGAAGTGTAAAGAATTAGAAGAGATCCTTAGTAGGTTTAAAGAGTTTAAATCTCTGACGGAGAACTACTCAGGAAATAAAATTAAAATCCTAAGGACTGATAATGGGGGGGAATACACATTAGAATTATTTAGAGATTTTTTTAAAAACTCAGGGATTAAGAGGGAGCTAACAATACCTTATAATCCTCAACAAAATGGGGTAGCTGAAAGGAAAAATAGGACAATTGTAGAAGCTGCCAAAGCCATGATTCTTGACCAGAATCTAAATATCAATCTTTGGGCAGAAGCAACTAACACTGCTGTGTATATACAAAATAGATGTCCTCACTCACATCTTGAAGATAAAACTCCTGAGGAAGTATTTACCAAACTAAAGCCAGATATCAGCCACCTTAGGATATTTGGGTGTCCTGTCTATATACATGTACCTAAAGAGAAAAGACTAAAACTAGAACCTTCTGGAAAAAGGGGAATACTTGTAGGATATAGTGAAACATCCAAGGCCTATAGAATATATATACATGGTCAAAGAAATATTGAACTTAGTAGGGATGTAATCTTTGAAGAAGGTTTAGCCTTCAAAAGAGCCCTAAGTACAACAGAGCCTGAAATCTATATCCCCACCCCTAACATAGAAGAAGATCCTACTCCTGAGCTTCAGAGGGAGAATCTTGAGGAAACTATAGGTGAAACTCCAATCTCACCTAGAGAAAACCTCAAGAAAAGACCTCTATGGGCCACCAAGATTGTAGCAGAAGCTCAGAAGTTTGCTGCTCCTTCAGGAACCTTCAAGGAAAGCAAAAGACCTAATAAATTCACTAGCTATATTGCTCTTATGAATGATCTCTCTAAAGCTGAACCAAACAATGTATTAGATGCACTTAAACATCAAGTATGGAAGGATCAGTCCATTATGAAGAATGATGTTTGGGAGATCGTTCCTAGGCCTACTAAGAAATCTGTTGTTTCATCTAAATGACTTTTTAAAATCAAACATGCTGTAGATGGCAGTATTGAAAAGCACAAGGCCAGATTTGTAGCTAGAGGGTTCTCTCAAAGGGAAGGAATAGATTATGAAGAAACCTTTGCACCTGTAGCCAGATATACCTCAGTAAGAACAATACTAGCCATTGCAGCAACAAAAGGGTGGAAGGTGCACTAGATGGATGTTAAGACAACATTTCTTAATGGTGAGATCTCAGAAGAAGTCTACCTAGAGCAACCTGAAGGATTTGAAATTCAGGGTGCAGAGTCTCATGTGTGCAGACTCAAGAAAGCTCTCTATGGGCTTAAACAGGCTCCCAGGGCCTGGTATGAAAGAATTGACACCTATCTCTCTAAACTAGGCTTCTCTAAAAGTGATGCAGATCCAAATCTCTACTACAAACAAAATAAAGGTGATATGTTAATATTGATTCTATATGTTGATGACTTACTAATCACAAGAGAAGATCACCTCATAGATCAATGTAAGAAAGATTTATCTAAAGAATTTGATATGAAGGACTTGGGACTCCTTCATTACTTCCTAGGTTTGGAAATATGGCAAAATTCTAAAAATATTATATTAAACCAAGGAAAGTATACCTTGGATATTTTGAAGAGATTCGGAATGCATAACTGCAGACCTATGACCTCTCCCATGGAAACAAATTTACATAAACTTAAGGAAGCATCAGTAGAGTCAAAATCCACTGACCCTACTCTCTCCAGACAGATGATTGGGTCCTTGATGCATCTGGTGAATACAAGGCTAGATATCTGTTATGCAGTCAATGCCTTAAGTTAGTTTATGTGTGAGCCTAAGGAAATTCACTTGATTGCAGTAAAACACATTATGAGATGTTTACAAGGTACTCTAAACCTTGGTCTCAAATATGAGAAAGTTAATCTTGACCTACACGGATTTACACACTCAGATTGGGTTGGGAGTGTGACTGACAGGAAAAGTACTTCAGGGTGTTGCTTCAATTTATGATCAGCCATGATATCTTGGATCAGCAGAAAACAGTTTTCTGTAGCACAAAGTTCCATCGAGGCCGAGTACATTGCAACTTCCATGGCTGCTCGAGAGGCAGTATGGCTTAGGAAGTTGCTTGTGGGACTATTTGGTGAACCCATGAAACCCACTGTCATCCACAGTGACAACCAGAGCTGCATAAAGCTTTCTATAAATCCAGTATTTCATGATAGATCTAAGCATATTGAGATTCCATACCATTATGTACGAGACATGGTAGACAAAAATGTGATCAAATTGGAATATGTTAGTACAGGAGATTAGACTGCAAATATTCTGACCAAACCACTTTCCAGAGTGAAGGTTGATCACTTTAGAAAAGGTTTAGGTATGATAGAAAGGTAATCTGCTTTGTAAATAAGATGTTTAATGTGTAAACTTCTTTTGTCATGTTGGGACATTTTGGGTTTCACCCCCTATGTTCATATCTAAGAGGTGACGATCTCTCAGATTATGAACACTTGTATGCAGACATCATAAGGTGACGATCTTATGATTCTCTAAACCAGTTATCATGTTGGATCTCTGGTATGTCATGGATGTGCCATGATGGTGTTGTGATAAAACATTTGTATAAAATGTTTGTGCACATATCACAACCTGGATAAGATGAGAATCTAACCATCCTCGTATGTTTATCCTTTGTATTGCGTGTTAGGCAATACTGATATCACGTGTTCGGCAATACTGATATCACATGTTCAGGTGATATCTTGTCATAATAAAATGATGAATCTTTTATATCACATGGTTAGGTGGTACTCTATGTCACATACTTAGAGTGATGTTTTATATTTGTATCTTATGTCCTGATGGTACTTCATATCATATGTATACATGATATATATTCTTGGAGACTGACACTATGGAAAAGAAATGTGATGCAGGTTCCTTTATCTATCTTCCAAAGCTAAGAGGGAGTGTTAATGCATTAGTAGCTTCTGCAAGATAAGACTTTCCTAACCCTTTAATCTCCTCTATTCTGTTTTGGTTTACTCATCTATGTTATTAGATTATCTGATTTATGCTTTCCGAACTGAATATGTTTATCAGATTATAACATTGATCATGATATGATATTGACATTGGATAAAGATTGACGACTTGCTTAACATAGTTAAGCATCGATCTGAATGCTATCGGGCTAGTAATCCGATAGCATATTAATGTCGATTCATTTATGAATCAGCATTAATATGCTATCGGGGTATTAACCCGATAGCATATGTAATGCTTATTGTTATCGGGATAAACATTTATTCGGGCCATTAACAAAGCATCATAACTAACACCGTTTCAACTGAGTGTTAAGTATTAAATGTCAGTTAACAAACATAACCGAAATTGGGATGTGCACCGATCAATAGGTGCCTTCATCGGTCATGTCTAAAAGACATGACCGGTCAAGACATCTATTGACCGGTCTTCTAAACATATAAAGCCCGACATGAATCATTTGGAGAAGACATATATAAAATATATTAATGATCTCTCTCCTTCTGCCTGCAACAAAACAATAAGATTATTAGACAATATAATCATATAAAATTCTCACATATATAATATGTTCTATTATTGCAATTGAATAAACTTTACAGCTATTAGCAGTAGAATTAATTGTCTGTTATCTTATTCATAATTTAGTTGGAGTTGCTCTCAATTCCGTTTCTATGAAGTTTTATGTGCAATTCTTGCCTGACACACTTGTTATGTTTTTGCTTTAAAATTGTTCAAAAACCTTGAAAATCCAAAAACACATCAGCAATAGTATTTCAGGAGAGTTAGAACCTTCAGGGTTATTACAGTGGTATCAGATCTCTGATCCTGCCTTCTTGGAGGGTTAGAAGTACTTATTCATCAGCGTCAGTTTGGGCCTCATAGGTTTTTACACACGCAGGAGGCTGTTTTATAGTGAAACCAAGATCAATTTGTAGAGATTCCATTGGGTATTATTGAGCTCACACGGTTGACATTTGAGTGACCAGCACTCTTGCATTGTTTCAGTATAGGTAAAATGAAGTCTATATAGGATCTCATGCCAGAGATCATGCAGGCTTTTCAAAACTATTATAAGAATCTAACAAGGCTTCTACAACATCCAGAGATACTGGATCCTCTGTTTGCAAAAGAAAGGAAAACACATGCTAATGCAAATGATTTTACCAATACAAAAGATGCATTAGGTAAGGAGGAAGTCCTTGGAGATGTTGAAAACATGACACAAAGGTATGACAATAATTCTGATTTTTGCAACTGTAGCCAAACTATTGAGCATAATCATGATGTAGATTTGTTATTAAATGACGAAAATGTTGCGGAAGGATCTACCAATGTTGGCACACGAGTTGGAAGTGTCAAAGATGAGAAATGTGCAAAGGATACAAGCTCTAACAGTTCTGATTTTTGTAGCAGCAGTCACAATTCTTTGCACTATCATGAGGTAACAGCCATTCCACGTGTGGAAGAGGGTTGTATAAAGATTCCTAGCAATAACACTCAAGATTTGGGTGTTAAAAATGATTTATGCGTTAAAAATTCAATTCACAACAAGTCTGATTTTGTATATGACTTTGGAAGAGGTGAACAAGACACAGGTCATGTGTAATGGATGGTTGCAAAGAGCTAAAAAGGCAAGGTTATTGGCTGCCCAAGCAAAACAGCATTTGCAAGAAATCGAAGAATGCTGCAACCAGCTAGATCAAGCAAAGAAGCAAGGGGAGTCACACCTTAGATCTCTAATTTTTCCAAGGGAAGAACATATTAAAGTTGAGCATGCAAAGGAGGAGCTTCTTCAGGTAAGCAAGCATGAAGAATATGCAATTATATGTGGACAAGAGAAGAGGTATGATTCAGAAAATTTTATGGGTACACATAACTTGCATCTTGAGACCCATGAGTTATCTTTGGTTGGGAGGCCATTAAATGCTCAAGCCTTAGAGATGTGTGACCACGTTGAATACACACTTATTGGATCAGCCACTAATGTCATTGCTACACATGAGGCTGGGAAAGAGTTAGATCATTTCCTCGTCATGCGAGAGTAGCATGGGGATGCTACTCTATCATCCTATGTCCCTCTTGGTATCCTTAGCATCCCCTCGGGTCGGTCTTGCAGTTTTGAGGGTGCTGTTTGGTTTCACATCAGCAACATAAGAGGGGAGATTACATGTTATTCGACACCTATGGGGGGCATTTAACACATCCATGACAATTCAGCAGAGGGTGGAGATTGTTGTTGTGTTGTGGGTACTCTCAGTTATTCCTATCTCCATAGAGCAGATGGATGTGTGTATTGTTTGCATTGGGACTTGGGTGTTGACAAGGTTGGCACTACTGTTAGGATGAGTTCCATTTGTTGGCTTCACCACTTCTGGCAAGGTGAAGTTGAGATCAATTTCGAGGAGCGGAGGTCTGGGAGTGTTTTTCATGGTAGACTTCCATGCTGGCTATGAGATCCAGGGATTGTTTCATCTGGTGGATTGCTTCTTCCTTCTGATGGGGTTGACGTAGTTGCACTATACAATGGTATCATCTTGATGCATCATGATTTGTATGGAGTACTGTACAGAGTGATTTGGGATCCTGGCATTCAGCCGAGCTTTGAGTATAGAGTTTGGGATTCTTTGGGTACATCGAGATTCCAGATAGGGTTTACAGTTGAGCATTGCAACATGTTCAATGTGCTGAGAGTATACCGGTTCATCCTTGGCCTTCTTGAACATGTTTTGATTTTGATGCACTATTCTTGTGCGTAGGGGTTGGATAGTTGGCATGATGTTTGTCCCTGTGCAGTTGTGTTTATGTTGGTGCTATAGGAGTTGGTGGGAGATGAGTGGGACATTTCACAGTTCATCTTTTGGACCTTTGGTGGAGTGGAGTTGCTTCGTAGTAGAGATTGCTTGAGGACAAGCAATTTCAGGGAGGGCGGACTATAATGTCCCCATTTTCGTGAGCATGAGAGTTTGAGGGATTAGCCTATTATTTTGACTCTTGTAGGCTAACATGTTTGGATAGAGTCTCAATGGCAGTTCCACTTCTTTAGTCAATCTTGGGTTCAGTTCTAGGGCCTTTGTAGTTAGTGTGTGGACTTAGTTGAGGGACTTACTATTTATAGTATGTCAATCTGACAGTAGTTTTATCTTTAGTCAGGGCACTTGGAGACATGGGGGTTATTCAGTGTTGACTCTAGCTTTAGATGACACGTCAAAAGACTGAATATTGAGGGAGATATTAATATTTTAGTGGTTAAGTTATTAAATTAACTTATATGGATACTATAAAGGCATAAAGTGACTTTATTAAAATTAGAAGCCACTTAAATATTATAAAGTGATTTTTATTAAATCACTTAAGTGAATTTAGACGCCCAAAAGAAAATTAAACTATGGAGGGTAAATTAAATACATTTAAATGTATTTAAATGACTTTGGGTGTACTTTCTTGGGAAACATGCCATTTGGAGTTATTATAAAGTTATATTATTAACTTTATTAAAAAGTAGTCCACCTAAATAATATAAAGTGAATATCAAAAGGGTACATCCAAGTGGGGAATTAATTCAAATGGTGCATAAAGTATATTAAATACATTTTAAATGTATTTAACTCCCTTCAAGAGAAAATCACATTTTTTGGAGAATTATATTTTTTTGGGTTTATAAAGGCAAATCAAGCAATTCAACCTCTATTATTGATTATTGATTATTTGACATTGCTTGATTTTGCTCTGTGGATTGTCTGAGACAAGGGTTTCAGAGGGTTTTCTATTGAAGAACGTGCATTCTTCATGGATATGTGATTCTGAGGTTGTGAAAGAACAACTGAATTATTGCAAACTGAGAGGGCTTCATCTTGGAGTCTTACTGTGCTTCATCTGAGTTTCTTAATTTCAGTTATTTGCAGATTTTACAATAAGGAAAGGGCTTTCAGACTTAGACGCCCCAATCAATAGTAGTTAGCATCAAATAAGTAGGCTGTACAAATCCCATTTGCTGGCCGTACCAATCAGACTTGGCACGTGGGCTCCAGGAAGAGGGCGTTTTTCCTGGGAGGCTGGAATGCCTACCCAATTTGCATTCAGAGTGCACAGTTCCCAACGCCTAGCCTATTCAAGCTATTTCATCAACTTTCTGGCTCAAAGAAATCACATTCTGGATTTGTACACTCATTTTGGTTAGTTTCCTAGTTTTGGTTGGCAAAATCCAAAATTCTTCATTTAAAATAAACTGAGGACCTACGGGTATGCTATTAGCAGTAGAATTAATTGTATCTGTTATCTTATTCATAATTTAGTTGCAGTTGCTCTCAATTCCGTTTCTATTAAGTTTTATCTGCAATTCTTGCTTGGCACACTTGTTTTTGCTTTAAAATTGTTCAAAAACCTTGAAAATCCAAAAACACATTAGCAATAGTATTTTAGGAGAGTTAGAACCAGCAGGGTTCTTACAACGAAATATTTGAAATTTCATCATTCATACTCGTAGTTTCAAACTTTAAAATGTGTAACAACAACATACGTTTACAAAATTACATATACTAATATGTCCAATTGTGAAAAACAGCAAACTAAACAGCAATAACAAAATGACAAAAATGAGGAAAAGTGAAAAAAAATAGCATGTTTTAACCGTCATTGGGTGTTCTTAGTAAACGGCGAGAGTCCTTCATCAGGATTTGGGAGTCCTGACATCAGACTTGCGCAAGCCATTAGGAAAAACTCTGGAGTCTTTGGCTTGGACTTTCCCAGACTTGGCTTGTGAGTCTGTGGTGAGTTGACTTGGCCCATCAACGGACTTGTGAGTCTTGGTGAGTCTGTGGTGAGTCCACAGAGTCTTCCAACTATGGTTTGAAGTTTTATTTTTAATCGCTATTTCAATACTAGCGATAGATTTGGCAAAGCTGAGAGCTTAATCATTTTGTTGAGGCTATTATTTTTAATCGCTATTTCAATACTAGCGATAGATTTGGCAAAGCTGAGAGCTTAATCATTTTGTTGAGGCTATTATAAAGATTGGTGAATAATATAGTTACTAGGTGGAAGTAAGACTGGGTGAATCAATATTGGAGTAAGCGGTAATTCTCAAAAGGTCACAAGTTTTAAAATTATCGGGCTGTATGAGCATATAAGGTGCGATTTATTTATTCTACCATTTCCTAAGGTTGCCATAAGGAAAATAGGAGAATATTATTTGATTATCAAACAAGAAGAAAACATTAATATGGTCAGCTGAGTCTTTCTCTCATGCAAGAGTGATGTTTGCATTATTTGCTTAAAGTGGGGTATTTTCTGCAACGGCTTCACCATCTCCGGATTCAAGCAGACTCCATTTTCAGGTGGCATATAATCTGGAGATTACAGTTCTGAATCACGGTAATCTTGGCAAAGGCTGTTGGCGGCATCTTGAATTTTCTGTTTGCTGTGCGCGAGTCTCCTGAACCAGACCATGGCTTCCAAAGAGATAATTGAGTGTGTGGATTCTCCATTGCAGGGGTGTTGATTGAGCTCAAGTATTCAAACATTGCCAGATACCGCTATTGCTGTGGAATTAATTATCTTCCAGCTTGGTGACTTCCAATGCCAAGGACATATTGTTGTAAGCTTCATCAATACACTAATACAATCTAAATTCTGGTAACAGTTGTGCAAGGTCGGGTTTTGCTGCTATTTCCTTTTGGTTAAGTTCCAATCTGAACATCTCTAAAACGATTTATTTATGTCTCTCATATATTTTTCACATTGTGTGTTAAGTCTGCAAACACTCAATAAAAACTGAAACTAAGAACCCAAACAACAGTATTCAATTCCAGAAAATCATTAGTGCCTTAAGGGAAAAGTGGCAGTTTCAGATTAGGGATATTACAGACTCATTCCATTTTTTATTGCAGTGATTGGAACATGAATCAATCCCAAGGTAAAATTTGTAGGGTTAGAATTAAAAAATGTTTTCCAATTCAGGTTTTGTTCTGTGTGTTCTTATCATCTAGTCCTAAGACACTTCAGATACCCATTATGTTGACAAAAGTTAAATATATAAACCCAGAATTGAGTCATATTTGACTCCTGGGAGTCTACTTTCATCTGCTGTCACTATATCGTATCCATTTACAAAATCGGATCATGAAGAGTGGAGAATTCATGTATTTGAAATATATCTGTAACAACATTCCCTTTTAATGAGAGCTTGTTATCATGGTTCCCAATTTGGGTTACATACAACTTGTTAGGCCAAAGAATGAGAGTTGATTCAACACTCTGCAAAACTTGACAAATTAAAAAAAAAAAAAATACTGGAATTTCACAAAAAAAAGAATTTTTCATTCTACAACAAACTGTATAGAAACCAGAACAGACAGAAATTTGTGTAAAGGTCCAATAATTTTATGTAGAATCTCCAATTTCCATAAACCATATTCAAGAATTAGAAAACCCTTTCATGCCTGAGCATCCTTATTTGCTTTTAGATTCTTTTTATGGCTTGACATTTAGCCAACTGAAGCTCTCTTTGCGTCCATGATTCACGTTCATGATGAATCAACTTAACATATGGCCTCCATGGTCCTATTTCCTTTCAATTGCTTATTTCAAAGTGAAGGCAGTGATTCATTCATCTGCTTTGGGGCTATTTTTTTTGGTCTTTGAGTGCATTCAGTGATAGAATTATGCTCACATCTAGAAGCACTTATTGTTTGGTCAACATTCAACAAGCTCCTAGAGCTCATTTTGGACACTAGAGCTGTCAGATAATAAATAAATAGTCAAATAAAAATTACTATTGGAAATAATCAAAGATATAAATACGATTGTAAATTTTAAAATTTAATAATTGTTGACATGCATTTTGTGACCACACCAACATAGAATAAAGTTTTCCAACAGTCACTTTATCCTCCCTTGATCAAAGTCTAATGCATGCTAAGATTGCGACAAGCTCAAACAATAGACTCCAAGGTTCTGATTATGCAATGGATGTGAACTTAGCTGGCTCGATGTGAAATGCTGGTAATCCAAGGGGACTTATGCACACTTAAAGAAGATTTCAGCAAATTTGTAAATTCAAGGATATTCTCACGAATGATTTGGCAATGAATGGTAGTATTTTTTGGGACTTTTCAATTGGATAATGCTGAAAGTAAAATAGCAAGGGTTCAAGGAAACTATTTTAATCTAAGAACTTAGTAGATAGCAATGCTTTGGATAGGGTTCAAGGAAACTATTCTAATCTAAGAACTCAATAGATTTTCAGGAATGCTCTGCCTTCAGTGTCATGACCCTTGTCTAAGGTGGACTTGCCAAAAATAGATTTACTAAAATATTAAGTACTTCAAAAACATCAAAATTAGGGCAAACAGGGATAGGACGACACCTACTAAAAATAGACTTACTAAAAATAGAAACTGCTAAAAATAGCAAGTTTGATTTTTGGCGAAATAAAGCCAATCCGGGATGTAGTGAAACTTACTAAAAATAGAAACTTACTAAAACTAGTAAGTGCTCAGAAATCACTCAAATTTCATTGGTAGCTTCCTTGAAGGGCTCTGACTTAATTGCAACGTCCAGATTTTTCCAAAACCATAAGGAAAACACCTCAAACCTAAATCTGAAGGGCAAAACCCTAAAATAGACAAAACTAGTTCTAGACTTAGTCAAATTTGCTCAAATGACTTGTAAACTTAATCAAATTTCACCAAAACACTTGCAAACCAGGGAGACCTAAGGGATTGCTGCAAGAAGACCCAAAGAACCAAAACCAAAAGACCAAGAGGTCCTAAAAAGTAGGGGGTCCCCATTTGGAATTGGGTGATGTGTGATTAGGTCACAACAATAATGTTATAGAGTCTTTGTTGAAACAATTATCACGTGAAGAAATCTGGATGCGCTTAACATTCTTATGCTTTTTAAACAGCAATTACGTTTTATCCCAGAAAAGAGGAATATTGTTCTGATTTCCAGAGATAGGGCTTTCACTACCTTCAGATCAGCTATGAAGTACTTATTATGAAAGAAAGTTCAGCTAAGGCATTAGCGAGTTGCTTGTAAAGCAGTTGAATGTTTTTATTTTCCTTATTGCCACAGACAACAGAAGGTTTTTGGGGTCCTAAATATCCCCTTGTAGATTCAATCCAATGAGGGTTACGTTCCATCCACCATGCAAACATCAGTCACCAGTTGTCTCACAACCTTTAGAGAAACTTGACAAAAAGGTTTATAAAATATATTTCCCACAAATTTAATGTCATTTTCCTGCCTGCCTTATAGCATGATTGTGCTCACTCATTACTAGCAAACATTTGGGCTTTAAGTATTAAGTGTATGCACCCGTACTGAATGTGTGGGATAGTCAGTAGTTCTAGGCCAGACAAATTCATTGTATACTATTTATGTCCTCCTTGACCATAAGATCCATGCGTGGCCAGACATTTATTTGGTTATGGATTTTACCTCTTCCGCAATTGATATCACTCTATCAAGTCTTTACAAAATGCTCTAACATGAAGTCTAGACAATGGTTTACACAGAGGGACCAAAAAGTAATGGGATATTTGTTGATGTGATTTTTTGTTTCTGAAAGAAATAACATCTTATAGTACTTCTTAAAACATGAGAATCACATCAGCACAATGCCATGAAACAAGGAAAATCTTACTTATAAAAGATTAAAAATATTACATCTGACCTTTCACTCAAAGAGGAAGAATCAACATCCTCATGAAGCTTACTAAACTTGGGTTTGACAAACATGGCCATATCTGCCTGAACTGCCTCATCTCCTCTAAACTGAGAGAGGAGCTCTGTTGCTGAAATTTTGTCATACACATTGTCTTCCACAGAAAACTAATTGTGGGCAACTGAATTTTATGCCAAAGCATTCTGCAACCATTCTTGATTATCCAAGGCCCCCTAGAAGTAGACACTTCCATGAAAAGGGGGCAATGAGTAAAAGATTTGGTAAAAGTAATTCTTACAACATTGCATCACATTTAATACTTGACCTATGATTTGATTACATTTTAGGACACACATCCATCTTTGAATGTGCACCAATGAATGATGAGGTCAGGTACATTGAACTTTGTTCCTCCACATGGGGTAGTTATCCTCCACGTTGGATGAGTCAAGTACATTGAGTTTGGACACTTTGACTTAGAATGATGTGATTGGGTTGATGATGACTAGGCGCCACCTCAACTTGCTCATCTTGTAGATCATTACAAAGTGGTAATGATGGTGTGATCACTTTACATTTTAGGACACACATCCATCTTTGATTTGATCACTTTCACCTATCCTTCTTCATACTTGGGAATTTTGCCTTTGTGTTACATTTGATGAAGACTTTATGACGTCTACGTTTGGTGTACTTGACCTTCTCCTTGTATTGGTGATTGATCTTCCTTGCCTTGCTGAAGTGTTGTAGAGAGCTTCCCCTCCATCCGCTTCTTTGATCTTGAAGTATTCCCTTTGTGTTGATGAGTCTTCATGTTGAAGTATTCATTGCTCTTCATGAGCCTTGATGTAGTGTGAATCTTGATATTGTAAATCCTCCAACGAGCTGTTCTTTTCCTCCTTTGGAATTCCTCTATCCTGATGTGGCGAGTCTTCCATTGTATCATTGTGAAGTTCTCTCCCTGCTGTCTGTGAAGATAGATGATGTTGTATCTTGCACGTCTCATCCTTCAAGCTTGTGAATCTTGACCCCTTCACTACCTTGTTGAGTCTTGCATCCGAGCGTGAGCTGCACCTCTTCACTGGCTATGTTGATATCTTTTCTTGAACCTGTGACCTTGATTTTTGTAGGGCTATTTCCACGTAGAAGTTGCAATGCCTTGAATCTTTCATTTTGATGTTGATTTGCCTTTACTCCAGCTTCACTTGAAGCTCTAACCTTGATGAGATTTGGTGTGATAGAAGCCTTCTTGTTTGAAACCTTGAGCCTTTCATCCTAGATGTTGTTGAGCTCTTTCTTTGATACCTCCTTCGAATTTAGATCTTTACAATGTAGCCTTCACTGTCTTAAATCCTCCTTGAAGTTATTTCCTCAGGTCACATCTTCATACTTGTGAATATGTTGATCTCTCCACTGACTTCAAAACCTGAAAAGAAAACATGAATCAAAGATCAATCGAGTAATAAATTAAAGATCGATTCAGATCTGAAAAATACATTTTGCACACAAAATTCATTTGAATCAGTAAAATCTGTTTAGGCTTGCACCCTATGATTAGGTCTGATGGTCCTTTAGAGGATCTGATTTTATCCTTTGTTTCTGTTTGGAGTCTTTGGACCTTCCTCCTTCAGGTCTGATTTCAAAATCTGCTCTTTTAATTTCGCTTGAATTTGTCTTATTACTGCTTGTAATTCATCTTATCTCTGCCTTAAATTTGCTTGAATAACCTCTGATTTCACCCTTGCTATGCTGGAAATTTTTTGAGAATCAATCTGAAAATTGCCTTTGTTGCTCATCACAATCGCTGCAACAACATGGAATTTTCCTTCAAGTTGATGTGATGAATTCGCTTCAAGCTTATGCTGATCAAATTTGCTTATTGCTGATTGATGGTAATTCGTTGCTTGCTGAAGGTAATTCGATTGGACTGTTGGGCAAATGAAATGCTCAATCAATCATATATAAGCGCTTCATCTTGAGATGTGACCCTTGGCATTCCCCTAAAAGGACGACCTTTCATTTTAATGATTTGCATTGTTTTCAATTTCCAAGGGGAAGCCGACTTGTTTTTGCGTTTTCAAATTTAATTTGAAATGTTTTCCTTCAAAGGCTGACATTTTTTATTTGCATTAGCTAGTGCTATCCAAGCATCATTGTTGCCATGCTACCCTAGGTCGCGGATTCCTTGGAGTCAAGGAAAATGAGATGGGGGGGGGGGATTCCTTGAGTCCTGTTGGTGTATGTTTTATCATCTACCAAACATTAGGATAAGATACCCAAAGGTATTCTATCCTCTCCTGAAAAATCACTGTTGATTCCAAGGTCTATATGTGCGAACAAGCGACTTTAGTGGGATAGCTACTTGGGTAGTTGTTGATGTGTGTTTTAGGCACATAACATTACAAAATAAAATACCAAAGGTAATTTACCCTCTCTTGAACAAAATCACCTCAGATGCTAAGAATGAGATCAACTAAAATGATTTCAAGGTTTCTACATGTCAGGTCTTGACGAGTGGGTAACTCAATGGTTGATGTGAATTGCTGTGTTCACTTGGGGACTTACGCAAATGTTTGGATTATCATGAAGATACGGAGTAGGTGTGTTGACAACTTAAGATTTATCAATAGGGCTCTGGATTTACTTCTTACTAAAAAATGGACAAAAGGAATAGGGCTCAGGAAATATATTCTAAGCCTAGGAATGTAGGAAATGATGAACAAATCTAGTGGAATCAAACTAGGCGAGGTCTCACAAATAGGTATTGACACAAACTTAGTGCAATCGTCTAAGGTATACTTAAGGATTTTCAGACTATCACCATCAAACGTTGACACCATCCAAGTTGATGCTTGTCAAGGGACGCGTAATAGTTGAAGTTAAGCTTACTCAAATTTTTAGTTGACCACACAAGGCACACTTACTAGCGGCAAGAGGCTAGTGGTATGGATTAAAGATTCCACACAAGTATATCCAACAAATCTTTCACTCAATCTATGAAAATAAATTCTAAACTAAAATTCTAATCAAACTTGGAGGAATTGAGAACCATGAATGCAAAGACAATACTTGAAGAGCAAAATCACCAACAATTGAACAATGATTATGATTCAAATAGCTGTAGCATATACCAACAATTCTACAAAAACTCTCTCTTACAAATGAGAGACAAGGAGGCATATATAGAGTCTCTTACAAAATGGATGGCCAAGATTGATCCAAGATCAATGACCGAGATCATGCCAACAAAACCCTAGAATTGCCCTAATTAGGGTTTACATTAAAAATGGTGCCACCTACATATGGCCCAATAAAAAGATACGTAGTTATCAAATAGAGAATCTTCTAGAAGATTCCTCCATGCATATCTCTCTCTCTTAGCATACTCCAAGAATCTAGCCAATACTGAATCTAACTCCTCCATGGAAATGCTAGGCAAGGTATCTTGCTATAAATCAATCACGTCCAGTGAATCCGAGCAAGCATCCAAAGTGTTCTCTCAATCTTGCATGAGCTTCTGCGAACTATGAACATGAATCAACAAAGAGACCAAGTCGTCTATCTAACTCTTCTTCAAAGAGTCTAACTGGCAAAAATACATAAATTTCATCTTATCTCTTAATTCGACTAAGTGTAAACCACTAGCATCACTAACATCAACACCCAATAATTCCTCAATCGAGGCAAGGATCTTCATTTGAATGTCCTGAATCAATCCCTCCATCTCCATACAACTTGACTGGGTGTTCTCATAAGTTGATTTCTTCACGGCTAATGAGTAATACCAACCATAGAAATCATATCTATCTCCACTGTGCACAATGTTCTCGCTGACCAAGGTGGAATTAGGAATTTTCTTCAAAGCCTGGAGGCGTAAAATAGTCTTCTCTTGAATAGGCCGAAATTCTTCCCAAACTCCCTCCAAATACTGGATTCTAAATGTGAGCCCTGTTGTCCTATAATAAGCATGGACAAACTGAGTAAGGAAATCATCTGCCTGCTTTCTTGTATTCTCAATCCACTTTTCCACCTTCGAGAGTGTATCTCTCGCTGCCTCATAGTGTGAATGCATTCCATGGTCAACTGTAATAGGGGAAATAAGGGTGGGATTTTCACGCCTTATCCCTGCAATATACTCTCTAAGTCTGATATTCTCTTCTCTTTACCTTTCTTTCTTCACAATCTCTTTGTCTAACCTTGCATCGATTGCCTTGAGGTTTTCACCAACCTCCTGAAATTCTTGCTTTTTGGATGTACGACGAAGGGCAACTGAAGTGATTTGGAAATCCATAGGAGTAGCAATGTCCTCTGTCATGCCTGCAATAGGAACAACAATCTGCGCAATGCGCATTCTTGTCTCATCTCTAGCTATGTGCGACAAAATCTCAGCTCTCTTGGGTTCCTTCTCCTTAGCACTCCTAGCTAGGTAGTCATCAATGTCATCAATAGGTGTGCCTCTATCATTTTCTTACTTTTCTCCATACTTCTCATTAGCCAATCAGGAACAACGACCATCTCCATGGCATCATCGAGACACATTTCTCGATCAAGTCCTCTCAATGCCGAGATAACATCATCTTCATCATCAGGATTATTCCTGGTCAAATCGTATATCTCATTTCCCAAACTAACTTCCAAAAAGACAGTAGGGGATCCCGACTGATCATCATTCTCATTTGGAGGTGCAGATGTTGCTGTGGCATGTAACTCCTGAATATTTCCTGGTAGTATCACTATGTTGGAACATTGCGGAGTCTCCTTGTTTTGTTCTGTTACTTCAATCACTTTGATTGATGAGACACTGAGAGGTGGTGAAGGAATGATAGGTGGAGGAATGATAGTCTTCTGTTTCTTCCTCACCTCCTTAATCTTCTTCCCTCTAGCCTTGATTTCTCCTGGCGTGTTCTTCCTTCTCTTGGGAGCTTGACTCTCTTCGTCTGTATGAATCTTGACATCATTGATAGTCCTTTGATCATCCTCGGAAGTAGACTCTTCCGGCTCCATCCTTTCATAAGTGAAGGGAACACCCATATCAACTAACTTATTCATTTGTATATCTACCCATGCACGGGAGAAACTCAAGACCTCTCTCATCAATACACTCAGGTCAATCTCTTCTGACTCTGACCAATTTGGCAATAAGATTGCCTTCTTCATTTCACTCTCATTCTGCGGATGCGTGTGATCTCTATTATCTAACACTTGATTAGGAATGAAGAAAAGTCCACACTTCCTCATGAAATCCACTGACATTCTCGACCACAATCTTCTCTTCACTGCTTGCTCGACCATCAGGTTGGCCCAATAATCTTCTGTGTCAACTTTGTGAATGAACTTCTCTCCCCTGATCCTTCCAACTTTCTTATCTGGATCAAATCTTTCTCTTTTCTTATATGTAGCAAATCGATAGAATGCAAGCTCCTGACTTGCAGTGCTAGAGGCTATGGCAGACTGGCAAACCTCTGACGTCTTCCCAACTGAAATAGGGAATGTCATGCCTGTCCTATGCTTCTCTATTTGAATGACATGGAACTCTAGAAGCTGTCTCACCACTTCCAACAAGATCATTCTGTCGGATGGATACTTAGGAAGCCTGTAGGGTTCGGATTGAAACCCATGAATCCTAAGGTACGTGAAAGGGGGAAACTGAATATACCACGATCCGTATTTCTCTATTAGCTCTGTTGTCTCCTTGGACAATCTTTTGTGGATTCCGCCTTGCAACATCCATGTGATGTACATAGTGAATGCATCATTCACTCTCCTTTAGTCTTCAATTCTGTACATGTTCAGCTGGGGGTAGCATTCATGACTCCTGAATTGTCCTTGCCAATTCCCAACTTCACCTTTGCATAGCAATCCTCTGTATGAAACAAACCGTGCAAGCAGGTATACCAGGTAAGAAGTCATGGCGAATGACTTGGACCACTCTACATTCATCAACTGAAAGTCCACAATGCCATTTATAATCTTAGACCAATTTACTAATCTTCCTCTAAGACAATCCTGGATGAAATAGAACATCCATCCATCGAATATTGCTCCCTGCGACATCCCCATCACTCTGTTGAGTAGGAATATTAAGTCGCTATACTCCTCTTTGAAGTCTATGCACATGAGTGTCTTGGGAGCCTTAGAATGATGAGACCTAGGCTCAATCATCCACTCTTTGTTTATCATATTCTTGCATGCACCCATCTTCTTCGTGTATCTTTTTGTATATTCATCCTTGGTCACATCCTTCATATCTGTTCCGTGTGGAATTCCGAACACCTCAGCAATAGCATCCTTAGCAAGGTAGGCAATAACAATGCCCTTAGGAGTCTTGATCATTCGCGTGAGCGGATCATAACATCATGCACACTCCAGGATAAGTTTACTGCATTGTATGGATTGTGGAAATCCAACGGCATGAAAAATACCACTCTTCATAATGTTCGCATATGTTGGGGAAGGAACTTGATTTCCGACTCCGAACATCCGTTGTCGCATCCGGTCCAACTTTAGGAAATGCATGTTTGTATCTGTGATTTTCTTCCATCTGGATGAAATCTTGAGCTTTGGATAGAATCCAGTCTCCAACATCTTCAATAGTTCTTTCTTTTCCTTAAATCCGAACTTCGACATCGTACCTGTATGAAGCTTGAAGTTAGACTTAGGAAAATAAATAATGCTCTTGATAAAATTCCTGACTTTCTAAAGATCTTAGCTAATTAGAGGATAAAGTCAGGAAAATAATCCATACTCTTGGTAGATTTCGACAATTAGATTCAAAGTGTGACAACGCTAGGGCATGGAAACCCTCTAAAAAATTCATTAATACCTCCTGATGCTTAGAAAATATGCAAACTAAAATGCAAAGGAGTATACCGGATCAACGATGACTAAGGAAAGGTGTGAAAGGTTGTGTTTTCACACAAGGTATGTTTGAAGACACCTTCCGCGGTCAACAAATCTGAAGACAACCTGCAACTAATAAATTAACTTCAAAAAACATGTTGCAATCCTTCAAAAATATGCACAAACTTGATAAAAATCAGTCTTGATGAAAATAATTAATTTTGGAAACATAGTTATGGCTGGTAAAAGATAAATTTCTGAGGACAAGCAGCCAGCACAGTCGCAGACCTTAAGACAACCTTCTAATGGTCTGAAAATGATTCCAAAATACCTCCAAAATTTCTCCAAATGTAAATTGCTAAAGTTGCAGCTGGCTGGGCAATAAAAGTTAAGTCTGAAAATTGAATGCACAACCAAAAATGGAGGTCTAAATCTGAAGCAAACTCAGATCTGAAGCAAATGAAAGCAAGTAGGGAGGCAAAGGTAGCATCAAACATTCATGGAATTCGCCAAAGTAAACTCCCAACACTTGCAAAATAAAAAATCAAACTTTCCCAGCTATAGCACCATTTTTGGAATCCTGAAAATGTCTTCAATGTAGCTCAGATCTGCAACAATGGAGGTTTGGAACAGCAAGTAGCAATGGAGGAGAAAAACGCCAAAGTCACCAAACACCAAAAATCGCCATCTTTCACCAAAAATCGCCAAACTTGGAAAAATCGAAAAATCTGGAAATGGTCTTCAATGGCAGCAATGGGGATGGATTGCCAAGCTGGAAAAAATGGAGGAGGAAAGAAATCCTCAATCCAACACTTCACTTCAACACTTCGCCAAAATTCGCCAATAAGAGAGAAAAATCGCCTTTCAATATTGCTGGAGACTCCTCTCTTATACTTGCTTTTGCCTCTCACTTTCACCACACAAGCAATTTGGGATAAAACACTTGCTTATATACTTGTTTGGTAAAAACCAACTTGCTTCTAGAAGGGTAAAAACATTAAATGCTTATTGCAAGTTATTTAATTTTTGCTTTAAAAATTTTAAATAATCATTAATCATCATTTAAAAACAATTAAAATGGGGCTCACTTATTAAATATTTCAATTTTAAGTCAGTCAAAATTGAGCCTCCAGGGGAAAATCGATTTGGGTAGGGATTAAAAAATCCCATTAAAAAAATCATTTAAAACGTCAAAAATTCCCCACAAGGGAAAATCGATCTTAGCTTGGATAAAAATCCATGCAAAATTTCATTAAAATGCATACAAAACACCCTAGGGGAAAATCGATGGCAGTCTGGACAAGGAATCCACACTCCAAATTCACTTTACTTGCAAAAAAACACTCCCTGGTGGAAAATCAACCTCAGTCTGGATGAAAATCCGGACTTAAAACTCATCAAAATGCTCTCAGTGGAAAATCGACTTGGGTATGGACTTAGAGTCTGCACAAAAATGCGCATTAACTTGTCACAAAACATTCTGGTGGAAAATCGACCCAGGCATGGAATCATCCTCAACGTTGTCCGCACTGTAGTCCGCACTCCTGTTGGAAAATCGATGGCAGTCTGGAAAAATCCTGACACTTAGCTAAATTTTAGCACTTCCAGGGGAAAATCGATCCAGGCATGGATAAACAGTGGTGGAAATTCATAGCCAGTATGGATTTCAGGGGAAACCCATGTGTAGTGTGGATTTTGAGTGGGGGAAAAGGGTGGGTAGTTTGGAATATGAGGGAAAAAGCATCTCTAGCATGGAATTTGACCTTCTAACCCTTCGAATATGGATTTCCCTTAGGAATTTGACGTTTTAACCACTCAAAATCGCTTAGAAACTTCAAAATTAGATTGGACTTAGGCAAATTTTCCAAAACATTGAGTGAAACGCTAGGAAATTATTGGGATAAAGTGCGAAATCAATTTAAATAATACCTTAGGAGCGAGAAAACAACTCCAAAAGGTCTGGGAATACCTTGGCACTTTAAAATCACTGATGCGCATGTTTAAAAACACGTTAATGCTCAAGAAGGTTAACACTTAGACAAAATTTAGGATCATTATAATATCAACGTTTGCAACTTGATCCTATAACTTAAAAAACCCTAGACGACACTAGGCATGATCAAAACTTTGAGACTCGGGCATGGGAAACACAAAATTGCTCACTAAGTAGCCAAAACACTAACCTAACAACACAACAAGCCCAAAAAAGGGGGGGTCCTTGTTAGCAATGGGGCGATGTGTGAAAAGGTCACAATAGTAGTGTATGCTGAAAATCTCAAGGGGGACTTACGTTTACAAATGTCTTTCAAGCTTCTGGACTTAGATAAATTTATCAATTTCAGGCTCTCTCTTTTTTTGGATTTTTCGGGATTTAGATTTTCTAAAAGGGGAAAAAGGGGGCAGGGTTTAAGAAAGCTGATCTAAACCTACGAATTCTGGAGATGGTATTAACTAGGTGTTCTCGGGAGACCGCACTTTGCTTCGCCACGCTAAGGACAACTACACAAAGTGGGTGCAATCTTCAATGGGTTGTCCTTATGATCGAAGTTTTGGCATACACAAGGGATAGGCTCAGACTAACTTTGCACAGTGAAATGGAAATCATCCATTCACCAAAAGTATGAGCAGAGATGCACCGTTAATTAATACTTATCAAATCCTTCATTCAACTCTAACAACTTTGAAAGCAAATCTAAATTAACTTCTAATTAATGTGTTGAGGAAATTGAAACCATGCTAATCACTCAAATAACAGAGATTACAAAGCCTTAAGAGAAAGCACACATGCAATGTATTATTTGAAAAAATGACCTTCACGCAACAATATATCAAAAACCTCACACCCTCCAAATGAGAGGAGGTAGCCTTATATAGTTTTTCGGAAAATAATGAACGACCGAGATCAAATAGTGATCAAGGGCCCAGATTGAAAGCTACAAAACCTAATTAGGGTTTCTCAAAACTCTATCAGTTTAGACAAACTAAAGAGTGACATGCGACACAATTGCTATTATCATTGAGGTGAGTGTCCAGTTTCCCGTTTTGCAGATTCAATGTATCTGGACACAATGAGTCGAACCTCTTCCATAGTGACACTTGGCAAGTTACCAATATGGAGGTCGACGACTTCCACATCATTAGTACACGTGGCGAGGATGCACTCCCACTCAACTACCTAGGCAAGAAAGTTTTCGTCAATGAGGAGAAAACTTGCAATTCTTGAGAGATCCCCTTTATCAATCATCCCTAAGACTTTGAAAAAGCTCGATTGAATTTTGGCTCTTAGGTTCTTTGCCTGCAGGTGTTTTTCTCGCATGCCCTCTCTTTTTCAAATTTTTGATGCCACATGAAACACTTTACTTAAAATTTCTCTGACATTCTTCTCATTCTTAAAACGCTTAGTCTCAGATTTCTTCAGGACCTCACCAAAGCGCAATACCAAGTGTTAAAATCACACTTATCCCCAGCCTGGATGACACCTGCATCTATCAAGTCTTGCTTTGACAGACCTCGGATAATCCTCAATTGTGGAAGTATTTCATTTGGATTTCCTCAATATCCTCCCAATTTGTAGCCAAGTCCTGAATTCTGTTGACTAATGAAGAAGCCGACTCATGTGCTGATACCAAATTTTCCACAAGTATGTTAGCCCGTGTCGAAGCATCTAAGGTCCATTCCTTAACTTGCTGGAATGTGCCCTTGATGTCTTCATAATCTTTCATCGACTCTTGCGGAAGAGGCTGCGAAAGGGTAACTGGTATCTCATGATTAAGTGGCTTAGTTAGATGGAGAACATATTTTCTCCATTGCTGATTCTCTTCCTCAACCTTAATTCTTTTCTCCTTTTCCTTGGCTAGTCTTTCTTTGAGGGCGTTGCAAGAATCATCAAAATATTGGATCTCTTGAGCCTGAGTAGGCTTACCCAAGTCTACTGTAGTGATCTTATAATCTTCCGAAGCAACATCACTCTGGGTCTTTCCTTCGGTACAATTATTTGAACCGTTCTAAACCTTGCACTATCCCTCTGAATCAAAGAGAATTTTCTAGCTGGCTAAGGTGGTTTAATCACAACTAGTTCTTTCACCTTCGCCAAAAATGCTACAGTATTCTCTTCTGAGTGGGTCTCATTAGGAACCTTAGCCCTTATCCTTTCTCTCAACCAATCAGGAATGGTTGATTGCTCCTCAGTATTTTAATCAAATTCACCATCTATTTCTCCAGGGCTAGTAACTATACCATCAAGAAAAACCGCTGGAGGTTCAACTTGTTCCTTGGCTGGATTTTGGACAACCTCTCTCATTATCTTTTCAACTGAAGGAGAAGGCACTCTTACTTCATTATCCTCCATATCTGTGTGCATCTCCCATTCTTCAATTGTATTCTGGTCAGGCACAACAGATGCAACACTCAAGGTCGAATGAACCTCATTTGATTCACGCCTTTCCCCAATAATTTTCTTTCCCTTGGCCTTTCCAGAATTTCCAGCAGGTTCTTTTCTCTTCCAGGACCCAACACTTTTTGGATTCCGAGCATTGCCTGAAGAGATACCATGGTTGGAAGACATAGAATCATCCATTCCCATCAAATCATAAGTCAAGGCAACGCCTTTGGACTTTAGCTGCTTTGTCTTCTCAGATGTCCACCACTTAGAGTATTCGACCACTATCTTCATAAGGTATGCCAAATCCTATCTTTCCCCGTCTGCCAAATCAATCAAGGCAAGTGGCTCATTTCTTATTTTCTCGAAACCCGACTGTTCAAGTTCAGGACTGTCTTCCACTTGATCAGCGACCTTGAATACTTCTGTTGCTCTTACCATGCCTAGGGGAATTCTTGACCAAAATCTTCTTCTGATTTCAAAACTATCAGCTGCATTAGCCCAATAATCCTCTAAATTAGTCCCATGTTCAAATACAATTCCTTCTACCCTTTTCATCTTACGGAATGGATCAAAGTTCCTTCTTGCCTTGTATTGGTAGAAGGGGTACCATGCCAACTCCTTTTCAGCAGTGACAACAACTTGTGCTGATGGACACGTCTCCAATCCATTTCCAATAGTAAGAGAAGATGTTCCTGCCTTCTTCTGCTTCTCTCTCTGAACCGTCATGAAGCTCTCCAGTTGCCTCACAACTTCTAGCAGCACAACTCGGTTGGTGGGATAAATTGGGAGCTTGTAGGGAGATCCAGTATATCCTTGAATTCTGATAAGGTGAATTTTGGGTATTGGATATACCAATACCTGAATCTGCTTATGAGGTCTTTTGACTCTTGAGAGAGTCTCTGATGTAACCCACCTTGTAGTGTTCACATGATATGCATCAGAAATGCATCATTCACCTTCTTGAAATGTAATTTTTCTTCCATATGCATTTGGGGGTAACAATCGTAAACAGGAAACTGATTCTCCTTGTTTCCCACCTCTCCTTTGCAGGTGAGGCCTCTGTATCTGTAAGTTCTAGCAAGGGAATAGAACAAATATAAACTCATGTAGAAGATTTTATCTCCCTCCAAATTTTTCAACTGGCTGTCCAAATTGTTGCTTATCATCTGAGCCCAGTCAATCATCTTGACTCCATTCATCATCTCATTAATGAAGTAATACATCCAAGGCTCAAATGGAGCGCTTTGGGGATTACCCATTATTCGGTTTAAAAGGACAATCATGTCTCCAATATCTTCTTTAAAATATGCCCTCACCAAGTTCTTCTTTGATAGCTTAGAGGCCCCCTTTCTTGGTTTATCTAGCCATGAATGATTGATGGTGGCCTCGTACTCCTTCATGTGGCCTTGATACATTTGATTGGCCTCATCCTTGGTCACATATACATCATTATGATATTCTGGGATTCTAAATGCCTCCCTTATGGCTACATCACTGATATTAGCCAACACTCTTCCGTCTGGTGCTACAACATCTTTACTGTCAGGGTTATAGTGCCTAGCACACTCAACTACCAACTTTGTGCACTGCATAGTAGGGAGAAAGCCAGCAACATGTACGATGCCACTCTTCATCATCTTACGCGTGGTCACAGTAGGCACAAGGTTGTCCAAGCCGAACATCCTTTTCTTAAACTCCCTCAGATTGATATGTCCAAGGTTTGTATCACTGACATTCTTCCATTTCGAGTTCATCCTTAATTCAAGAGTGTTGTGACCTTTTTCACACATCGCCCCATTGCAAATGGGGACCCTCTCTTTTCCTGCTTTCTAGGGTTGTTGTTAGTGTCCCGTGGCCTTCCGCTTCATTTTTTGCCAAGCCTTTCTCAGTTTTGAACGGTTCAAGTCCTAGAGATTGAAAGCTAGTTTTTGCAAGCCAAGTGATACCAGAGTCTGAATGTTGTCAAAGTGCCTAGAAAGGCCAAAGGACAAAGATTGCAATTGATTTGGACGAATTTGAACAACTTTCTGTTTTTAGAAAGTTTGCTTTTTTGCTTTTTCCTATTTTTTAGGAAGTTTCGTTTTTGGCATTTTCAGCTCGATCCTCGATATGGCTATTTTTAGAAAGTTTTTCCTATTTTTTAGGGATGCTTGCTTTTTTGCTTTTTTGGGATGCGAACCTAGGGTTTACACTTGCACCACTGACCAGCTTCGACCGGAACTCGAAAATTCCAAGTTTTGACCTAAAAAAGCTAAATCCCTAGATTTTAGGCTTTTTGCTTTTTCGGGATGCGAACCTAGGGTTCACACTTGCACCACTGACCAGCTTCGACTGGAACTCAAAAATTCCAAGTTTTGACCTAAAAAGCCAAATCCCTAGATTTTAGGGGGCGTGATGCCTCAGATGATCCACCTAGGCATGGATTTCAAATTTCAAGTTAATCCGGTTAAATTTGATTAAGCTGTGAAATTTTGAATTTTTTCTAAGAAATTTGGCTGTCTGGAATGTCATCCTGATCCTGAAATTTGACTAAGTTTGGAAAATTGGAGAATCCTCAAAAAACTAGATTTTGCATTATTAGTCCTAGAGGTCCGAAACCACTCTCAAACATCCTAACAATATATATGAAATATAACTTAAAGTATAACCACTTATACTTAAATGTTATATTTCATATATAGTCCGCCCTCTTGAGAGCCTCCAAAAGTCTGCCTTGAAGAGAGAGCTCTAAACTCCGCCCCATGATGGAGAGGTGCTCAAAGTCCGCCATGTTGGGAGGGAACACCAAAGTCCGCCATGCATGAGGAAGACCTTCAAAGTCCACCGTGGTTAAGGTCACCCAGAAGTCCGCCCAAGGAGAACACCTCCGAAAACTCCGCCCATGGTGCTAGTCATCCAAAACTCCGCCCAAGGTGCTGCTGAGTGAATGGTCTTGAAACTCCGCCCTCTCCTAGCACCTTGGTGGCCAACCCTCCAAAGTCCGCCATAGTTTAGGAAGACTAAGGGGAGGGAAGTCTAAACTCCACCATATCTTTGGTGCCACCTCTAAAGTCCACCCTACCATAGCAAAATGATGGAGAGGTCTAGAAGTCCGCCCATGAGGAGAATCCTTAGAAGTCCGCCCTACCCTAGCACCAAGCTAGAGGACTCACCAAAGTCCGCTCTAGGAAAAGTTAACACCAAAGTCCGCCCTATGACTTGTGGAGTAGGGAAAGAAAGTGTGGAAGCCTCATCAAACACCTTAGAAGGAAGGCATGTGAAGTTGAAGACCCTCTAAACTCCGCCTTGAAGAGCAAAGGTCTGGAAGTCCGCCCATGTTGGAGATGTCTAGAAGTCCGCCCATGTTGGAGATGTCTTAGAAGTCCGCCTAGGGGGTGTGTTCCAAAGTCCACCCTATGCCTTAGCCAAAAATTCACCTTGATTGAGCTTTGCTCAAAGTCCGCCCTCCATGTTGAAGGGACCCTTCAAAACTCCGCCATGCAAAGGGAAAGCATCAAAGAAGACCTTCAAAACTCCGCTCTAGGCCATGTGAAGGCCTTCTCAAAGTCTGCCATGCCTTAGTTAAAAGGTCCATCCTATGCTTGAAGGAGAAGTCTTCAAACTCCGCCCTTCGTAACCATGTCTTAAAAGTCCGCCATGCCTTGGAGAGGTCAGGAAAGTCCGCCAAAGTTTGATGAATATGAAGGTGAGTCTTCAAAAGTCCGCCTAAACATAAAAGTCAAACAAAATCAACGAAAATACAAGTGATGTCATGAAAATCCTTCAAGATTTCGAACTTAAATCCAAAATAGAAAGTTTTCAAAAGGAGAATATGGGAAGATTGATAAGGATTTTGAACTTAGAGACCAAAATAGAAAGTTCTTTGAAAGAGAATATTTGAAGATTGATAAGGATTTCGAACTTAAATCCAAAATGGAAAGTTTTTAAAAGAGAATATTGGAAGATTAATAAATATTTCGAACTTATAGCCAAATTGGAAACTTTTGGAAGATATATTCTTCGAATTTGGAAACATGACAACACTTTCCTAAAGAATGAAGTTAAAATTGGAAACATTAGTTGGAAGATTTTAAGGGTTTTTGATTGAGGATTTAACTTTATTTACAAATACTTCGTTGTAACTTCATTTTTACACCAAGAAGTTCGAAATTCTTAAGGAAAGCATAGTGAAGTGTTTGCAGATTGGAGAAAATCTGGAGAAAATCTTGATATTGCTCGCAGCTGGGTGAGCTTCTTGTCAAAGAATCCGCAGATTTTGGGAGTATAACCAGCTAATAGGAGGCAGATCTTTCAGATTTTCTGAGTTTTTCTAAAGATCTTTCTATCTTCTTGTCTTTTTCTTCTCTCCCCATCGAAGGTGAAGTTGGTTGAGTACAGATTTATTACATTCTCTGAGTTTTCAAAATCCGTTAGAGATGATTTTTGTGGACTTGTTCAAGTTTTTTAGTGAGAATAATCATTTTGTTGACTAAATGGAATGAAAGTTTTGAAGTTTTAAAAGGTTGGAGAATTTACATGTGAAAATCCCATTCTCATGGCTAAGTATGAAAATGAAATAAAATTTCCAAACACTTAGCCGTTCGCAGCCTCGATTTTCTTTAATCCAAGATAGATTTCTAACTTAGTTTCCTTTGGTTTCACAGGTTGCAAGAGGAAATAGAAGCGGGATCATCATAGAGATCGCAGCTGGAGTTTCAAGCCAAACGAAAGATTGAGGACAAGTTCACGGGCAAGGTTCATCCGAGCGTGAAGATGGCCAAAATTTGGCTAAGTATGGGAAATGTTTCATAGAGAAAATTCCAATTTCCTCAATTATGATGAAGGCAAGGAGAAATCCTACTCCAAATTTCAGGGTATCAAGAAGGAGGGCATGATTGCAGGGAATGTCTGAATAGCTTGATCCCATCATTTTATATTTGCAAGATGTTATGTAGAGCTTTTACCCTCCTCCCACGCAACATAAATTGGCAGCTGAAGGTAGGATCGTCACAGAAAACACAAATGGAGTTTCAAGCCAAATTCAGAATTGAAGACGGGACCACGAGCAAGGTTCGTTCGAGCATAGATAGGGCCAAAATTTGGCTAAGTATGAGAAATACTTCGTGAAGAGATTTCTTCTCCAAATTCAAGGCACTTGAAAGAATCTCAAGGTATTAAGAAAGAAAAGTTCCCAGACTTAGTGAAAATAGGGAAAAGTTAAATAAACTTCCAACTTCTTGAAGGATTTCATCTCCGAAAGGAATTGAAAAAGACAAGCTCCCAAGCAAAATCAAATGGCGACAAGAAGGAATCAAATTTCCATACTTAGACGAATTCTTGACACAAATTGGAGAATTCAAGGAAGACATCCAACACGTTGAGGTGGTGCCTCGTCATTTTCCAACCAATCAGATCGCTCCAAGTCAGCATGTCCAGGTTCGATGAACCTGACTTATCCAGAAGCTTCTAGAAGGGCACACTTCACAATGCAACAACCTTCTATTTTCATTGATGGTTCATATTTAGCAAGAAGGACAAGCGTCCCAAATGTAATTTTCTCATTGGTCAGGGGTAGTTAGTTTTAGGAAACCCTAATTAAGGTTTGTAGCTTTCAATCTGGGCCCTTGATCACTGTTTGATCTCGGCCGTTCATTTATTCTTGAAAACTATATAAGGCCACCTCCTCTCATTTGGAGAGTGTGACGTTTTTGATGTATTGTTGCTTAAGGTCATTTCTAGATAATATATTGCATGTGCGCTGCTTTGTAATCTCTATTATTTGAATGATTTGCATGGTTTCAATTGCCTCAACACTTAGTTAGAATTAATTTAGATTTGCTTTCATTATTGTTAATTTGAATGAAGGATTTGATAAGTGTCAATTGATGGTGTATCTCCGCTCATACTTTTGGTAAATGGATGATTTCCATCTTATCGTGCAAAGTTAGTTTGAGCCCGTCCTCTGTGCATCCCAACATCACGATCACAAGCACAACCCATCGAAGATTGCACCGACTTTGTGTAGTTGTCCCTAGTGTGGCAAAGCAAGGTTTGGTTTCTCGAGAGCACCCAATTGATACCGTCTCTGGAGTTCGTAGGATTAGATTAGCCTCCCTAAACCCTATCCTTTTTCCCTTTTTTTGAAAGTCTAAATCCCCATAAAATCCAAAAAAAAGAAGAGCCTAAAATTGCCAAATCCATCTAAGTCCAGCAGTTCAAGATACTTGTTAAACGTAAGTCCCCCTTGAAATTTCAGCATACACCACCCAAGAAGCTATTCCACTAAAGTTGCTTGTTCACACATATAGACCTTGGAATCAGTAGTGATTTTTCAGGAGAGGATAGAATACCTTCGGGTATCCTATTCTAATGTTTGGTAGATGATAAAACAAACACCAACAAGGAGGAGCATCCTTGTCTACTTGAAACTTCATCGCGACTGAAATCTGCGAAACACATGAAGTCTAAGTTAGAAATCAGAATTTCAATTTTAAATTTGAGGTTTTGAATGACCAAGTGGTTGAAGTTGTTTCCTTCATTTTTCATACTTAGTCATTAAAATGGAGTTTTCACATGTAGGAATTTTGAAAATGATAATAAAACTCCATACTCTAAATTCTGATTTTAATCCGAAAACTAGGTCTGCAATAACATCAATCTCATCCAAACTTGTTTTGAAAGGCGGGAAATCAGAAAGAAGGTATGAATATTCAGTCCAACTTGATCTTTCTTATTGAAATTTTGGACAAATCTGTTAAAATCACCTCCAACAAACTTAGAAAACTCAGAAAATCTAACAAATCTGCCTTCAAAACCAACTTCACCTTCGATATAATGAGAAGAAAAAGACAAGAAGATAAAATGAATGCGATGAAAACTCAGAAAACGTGATGAATCTGCCTCCTATCAGCTGGTTTGACTCCCAAAAATCTGAGAATGCTCAAGTTTAAAATGACAGTTAAACTTAGATCTTCACCAAAAATATGCCCAACCTGCAAAAAGCTTCTGAAAATGTCTTCAAACCTGCTAGATAACTTCTTCAACCTGCTCTCAACACTTCGAAATTCGAACTCTTGTGTGTAAAAATGAAGGAAAGAATGTCTTATTTGTATTGAAGTTGGATTTCATAATTAGAAACATGCAGATCCTCTTCCAATTCATGTTTCTAATTTGATTTCAGTCTTAGATACTCATGGAGAAAGTTTCTAATTTAATTTTGAGTTGCAATGTCATCCTCATCTAGTTCGAATCTCTCACAAATGTAAGTTTCTAATTTGATTTTCCAGCTCATATTCGAACTTGATCTTCAAATATCGAGTTTCTATTTCAACTTTGAGTTCATATTCGAACTTAATCTTCCACAAAAACTTTCTAATTTGGTTAATAGTTCGAATTTTTCATGAATCTGCTGACATCACTTGAAGAATATTCCATTTTTTAAAACTTAGTCAGCAACCTTTGACCTATTTTGACCTCCATTATGAGCAAGGCGGACTTTGTTGAGTTTGTCTCATCATTAATTACTTTGGGCGAAGTTCTTAATCTTTCATTGCAAGGCGGACTTTTGTAGCATTTAGGAATTTCTTTCTTCCTAAGGCGGACTTTACTTGTCTTAGGCACCTCATATGTTTTCCACCTTGGGCGGACTTTGCTTGATTTATCTCCAAGTAGGAAGGCGGACTTCAAGCCTTTCACTCTCCAATGCACACTAGTCTTAGGCGGACTTTCCTTGTCTCATGCACTTGGTCTTTGCAAGAGGGCAGACTTTCTCATGTTCACACATCACTTGCCATCTCCTCAGGCAGACTTTATCATCTTGTGCACCTCAAAACCTTTCTATCTAAGGCGGACTTTGGAGGAGTTGATTATACTTTGCCTCAAGGCGGATTTCTTAAGACTTGACACCTTTAGTATACACCATGAGGGCGGACTTTTGAGTGTTGCTCCCATAAGTTGAAGGGTGGACTTTACTTGCCTTATGCTCTTGGCCTTCAAACCTTCCTCAAGATGGACTTTCTTGGGCTCCCTCTCCATCATCTTGGGGTGGCGGACTTTGTGAGACTTATGCACCTTCACCTTGGGCAGACTTTTTCAAACATGCTCCAATGCTTGGTGCATTTGCACCTTTGGTGGACTTTTGGAGTTCACCTTCATGGCAGACTTTTGGAGTTGCACCTTGGGCGGACTTTTCTATCTTTATGGCACCAAGGGGGGCGCGGACTTCATGAAGATCATGGCCATGCTTCCCTTCCTTGAGGGCGGACTTTGAGAAGCTCCTGTCACAACATTAAACACCATTAGCTAGACTTAGAAATATTTGGAAAACTTAAAAATTTAATAACTTCTTCCATTTTCGTCAGATTAACATGATATTTGAAATCCACACTTAGGTAATCCATCCGAAGCGTCATGACCCCTAAAATATAGGAACTTAGCTTTTTGGGTCAAAACTGTAAATTTTCGGTTGCATTCGATGCAGGTCAGTGGTGCTGGTGCAAACCCTAGGTCCCCACTTTGAAAAAGCAAAAAACAGATATCCCTAAAAAAATAGGGAAAACTTTCTAAAAATAGCCATCCCGGGGATCGAGCTAAAAATGCCAAAAACGAAACTTCCTAAAAAATAGGAAAAAGCAAAAAAGCGAACTTTCCAAAAATAGAAAGTTGTTTGAATTCGCTCAAATCAATTACGTTCTTCATCCTTCGGCGTTTCTGGGCACTTTGACGGTGTCCAGACTCTTTTATCACTTGGCTTGCAAAAACTGACTTTCAATCTTTAAGACTCAAACCCTTCAAAACTTGACAAAACTGAAGCGGAAGGCCACAAGACACTAACAAAAACCCTAGAAAGTAGGAAAGGAGAGGGTCCCCATTCTCAACGGGGTGATGTGTGGAAAAGGTCACAACAAGTCCAAGGAAAATGAGATGTTGGGTCGTGGATTTCTCCACCTCAAGGATAAAATTAGCATGACATTTTATCTTCATCCCTCCATTTTGTTGATCATTCCAGCCTTTCTTCACTTCAATCAAAGACATTTTATTTGCAAATTTCTTGAAAATTCTCAAGGATGAACTTGGATAATATAACTTTCGCCTCACCTCACCTTCATGTCTTGGGCGTGGATTCCTTGGAGTCAAGGAAAGTGATATGCTACTTCGTGGATAACTTAAGGTCAAGGAAAGTGAGAACCTAGGTCGTGGATTTCTCCACTTCAAGGATAAATTTCACTTTATTGTCCTCAATCGTTCTTCTCCTTGATCTTTTTGATCTTGCTTCATTGAGGTGCTCAATCTCTTTTCATCTTTGAAATCATTTTTGCTTGCAACTTTGAAAATCCAAGGATAAGTTTAATCAATGCAAGTTTCATCTCTTATCTCTTTCAATACTCCCCAAATTGTGGATTCCTTGGGGTCAAGGAAATTGAGAAGGTCGGTGATTCCTTGGAGTCAAGGAAAAAAATTCACTTCATTACCGTTGATTTCTCCAAGTAAAAGGTAGTTGCTTGCAAGTTTGGTCAGAGATGATCATACTTGTTGAAATCATTGAAAGCTTCACCAACACTTATGTCTTTCGGCTAACACTTGGAAGATTGATCATCATTGATTTGGGAAACTCATGGAGAACTTCAAAAGTCTTCTCTCAAGTTTTATATCTTTGCATTCAATCATGGAGACATGGATGAATGCATTCATCAACCCTCATCAATCTTGATAATGTGACCTCCACTTGACCTTACCTCTTCAAGGCTTCCAAGTTGTGGATTCCTTGGGGTCAAGGAAATTGAGATGTGAGGTGGGGGATTCCTTGAGGCCAAGGAATTTGAGAAGCCAAGTCGGGCATTCTTTGAGGTCAAGGAATTTGAGAAGTCAAGTTGGGGATTCCTTTAGGTCAAGGAATTTAACTTTCATCCACACTTGTAAGATTTTTGATATCCATTTTTCATCCACTCAAGTCTTGATTGATTCCTCTCTTCCTCATCCAGTCCTTGAAGCGCTTCCATTTGTTTGAGAGTTGTTCATCATTCATTAAACCTATCTCATGACTTAACCTATGAGTTGCATTGTGAATCCTTGCTCAATGAAGTCCTTGACTCCTATCCAATACTTAAGCATTTTTGACAAAAAGAAGCTGGAGTTTGTTTGCTCATCTTAGTCCAAGACATGGACATGCTGTCTTGATCACATCCTGACAATCAAGGCATTGCATCCTCTCACAAGAAAAAGGTTAAAGACTAAAGAAACTTTTGCCAAGCTAAGCAAACTAAGCAAATGAACTAACCTACGAGAAAAAAAGTGGGGCTTCCCATTTGCAATGGGGCGATGTGTGAAAATGTCACTACAGTATGCTTGGTTATATTGACCAAGGTGAGACATAGGATAGCATAAGATTATGGCAAGTGTATAAATCTTATGATATGTGACATAAAGTGATGAGATAAAATAAGATCACATGACACCTGGAGATTTCTAGAAGAATTCCCATGTGTACCCTAAGTAAGCTTAAGTCATATCTTGGTTCTTGAAAATTCTAAAACTGTGAAAGGGATCAAGCTATCACTCAATGAAAATCTTTTGCAAAAGACTTGAGCTTCGTATTAAGCAAATGATGCACCATAAACAAGAAGTTGTCCAATGTACAACACAAACAATGTTTTTACCACTACCCTTGTAGAATAAGGTGGGAATGCAACATTGTTGTATATAATCCTAGTTGTAGTAGAATAATATTATATAAACTATATTTCCTAGACACACTAGAAGTTCTATAGTCATCTAGAAGATTAAACAGTCATTTCATATTGATAAATACATACACTGTATCATATTTTGATCAATGGATGAATTTAAGAGCTTCATCGAACATTTTTCATGTTGTTTAATTCCTGTCCATTTCATTTGTCAGTCTTTCCTGCATTATATTTCTGGGCCTACACTTGTTTTCAGGTATATCTTTTGAATTGTGAGCTTAGAAAATGGCACTGTAACAGTAACAATATGAATAGATCCCAAAAGTTAAATACAACAGATAAATATTCATACCAATAACTTTGTAGTGTAATACTTGAAAGGTGTCTACTAAAATGCAGCTCCAAGCATCAGGTCCTTTTTGGAGAGATTGAAGATGGAGTAATGGAAAAGCTTTCTATTATATTTTGTGAAGGATCTCTATGATTTGAGACACTTTTAAACTTGCTCCATGGTTATACAGGGATCATAAAATCCAGCCAATAAGATGTCAATCTATTTGGAAGTCTCATTTGTCTTTCAAGTATCAAGGCTTGGTATAGTTTTTCATGTAGAGATGGTGTTACAAATTCTTTGTGCAGACTCTGTGATAGAGGGGAAAATAATAACCTGTTTTTTTTTTCAATATTTTCTTATGCCAAGACCTTTTGGAGGATTGAAATTTAGTTTGAAATTGTATCATGACATAAATTTAATTGGAAATTGTATCATGACAGAAACACTAGAATTTGAAAATCCATTTCTTATCTAATGTGGATTAATATCAATTAGTGGTAGAGCATGGCATGGAAGGATGAGAGATGTGGAAAAAACTTAGTTGGAAAGAGAAAATACTTGGAAGTATGAGAGTTGTGGACTAGATTCAGTTCACAGTAGAACATAATTTGGAAGGATGATAGACCCATAGTCACAATCTGGAAGGATGATAGACCCATAGTGTCTCAATATTAGTACTATCTAATGGTGCCATCTCAAACAAGTACTAGTCTTTGATTCAGATGTTAAGTGGTGTATGTTGTGAAAGATACTGATCTTCTATTTCATAGACGTTTGCATAGATTTGGGCGCTTGTCCTTATTGGAAAAATAATATTATGTCCAAAAGATTAAAAATAATAAAATATATCTGTTCTCAGTTTTTCTTTTTTTCAAAATTCAACTAACTTTCGCAAGGTTTCATGTGACTAATTTCAATTTTACTTTGATCTAATATTTTTGAATTACTGTTGTATCTCATGATTTATCTCAATGAGAAAATATTGATCATTTTGCAGTAATCAGAAGAATCTTACAACATTGCATACCACTTCTATCATACCTGTAGATCTGAATACTTATTTATTGCAGGTATATTTGTTTGAGCACACCACTTCAAAGTATTTCCTTTCTTGAAAAGACATCTGATAGAGTTCAAAGAACATGCAATTTTATTAATTTATGACAAGAATGTAATAACTAGCTTAAATATTAACACAGAATTTTAACATCACTTCAGTTATTTCTTTATCATCTTGATATGTTTCTAGTCTAATTAGTATTTCAATCTTAAATTGTCTACATTCCTAGAGAAGGCATTTTATTTAGAATCTGATATGCTCTTAGTTTTTATTAATCTTTTCTGTGCTCTAGATGGAGTTGAATATAGCTTTTTTTGCCAAAGCTCTTGGTAAAAATTCAGTTGCTAAAGATTTCACTCAAGCTTCTATTGCTCGGCAACTTGCAATTGATGCTATCTTTTGGAACAATGACATGGGCCAGTGGCTTGATTATTGGCTTGACCAACACAAATGTGAAAACATTCAAATCACTGAACGGCAGTCTGAGGTTTGCAGAGTGCATATGTTAAAGCATTAAGAATAAAGTAAAAAACACTCTTAATCTTAGTTTTATGAGTTATGTACTGTGCTGCTTATGCATCATGGACCTAATTCCATGCAGGAAATCTACACATGGGATACAAAAAATCAAAACAAAAACAGTTTTGCTTCCAACTTTTTCCCATTATGGGTAGAGGTTTTTCATTCAGGTTCTCTCTCTCTCTCTCTCTCTCTCTCTCTCTCTCTCTCTCATGCTCGCATGCACAGGCACACACACACACACATTCACTCACACCCACACAGTTCATGGTGTCTGCAAGCATCATTTTTTGAATGACTGATTAACTTATGAACTAGTAGGCCATAACGAGAAGGAATTACAATTCATCCACCTTGCTAAGGTGTATGAGTTTGCTTGAATTTTATGGATATATGCTAATGTGGAAAAGTGCTTTGCAGACTTGTAACTAATAAAGAATCTATTAGACACTTGTAATATCAGGTTGTAAGCTAAAAATAAAAATATTTGCCGTGCTTTTCTGCATTATTTTGAATCAATCAAATAACACAATTTTATTTGTTTTTTTAAAATCTACACTGTTAACTTTAACATAAACAAAAAGGCTATCATTGAAGAACATGAGAAACCAATCAACTAATGCTAATTAAATTACTGTAGTGATATCTGAGGTCTAATTTTGATTTTCATCTTACAATGTTTCAATTTTAGGGGCGATTTCTGAGTTGATAAAGTAACAGGATTATAATATGCCGTTTGAATATCAACTAAATGTAATGGGAATTTTGAGTTACAAACATGAGACATATTGATGGTGCTAGAATTCATGGAAAGTTTGTAAATTAAAATTTCTCTGACCAGTTTGAGATTGATCTGATTTTAATTATTTAAAATGTTGAAGATCCTACAAGAGTAGAAAAGGTGATTCAGAAATTCCGAACCTCTGGACTTCTTCAACCGGCAGGAATCTCAACATCGTTGTTGAATACAGGGCAACAGTGGTGGGTTTCTTTTGTCAACTCCATTAGATATTGCAGCCTTCAGCAAACTAGATATTGTCAATGTTAACTATCAAACTATTTTTTTTTGTTGTTGTATATTTAACTATTTTATCTGCAGGGACTTTCCAAATGGATGGGCCCCAGTACAGCATATTATTATTGAAGGTATAGAAAAACATTCCTCCAAAGAAGGAAAAGAACTAGCAGAAGACATAGCTCGGAGGTGGCTTAGGACCAATTATGCAGCTTTTAAAAGTACAAAACAAATGCACGAAAAGTATGATGTAGAAGCTTGTGGAAGTATTGGAAATGGTGGAGAATATACACCTCAGGTATGTTAATTTTCCATTTGCACAAATTGAATGAGGTGACCTTATCTTATATTTTTATGGAATACAAAATTTTCCCTATATATGTTAGTTTTCCATTTTTTCAAATTGAACAAGGTGTCTTGTCATATATTTTTATGGAATAGAACATTTATGTTGTTATCTTCATTCTCATCCTATTGGTGCAGACGGGTTTTGGGTGGTCAAATGGTGTGGTTCTGGCACTACTAGAAAAATTTGGCTGGCCTACAAAAATACCCATTAGTTGCAGTTAAATTGCAGCTCTCAACATCATTCTGTCTGATAGAAACATTTATATGAATAATTACCAATACGGTTGGCTTTCCGCTATGTACTTTGTCACAATTATTCAATAAGACAAAATGGAGCCATTTAGTACCAGAAGACAAGAAGTGAGGTATCTTTGGAGCGATGCTTTCCTCTGACCAAAATTGACTGCAGCTTTCTTCTTGATTCCATTATGGAGGTGTTTCACTAACATCGTCAACATTTGGCCATTTTTAGATCCTATATGTTGATGACAGATTTACCTTGAGAAACACCAGCAGTTAAATCTGCTGACGCTCTCAAAGAAAAACAAAAATGCAACCTAATTGTGATTGATTGAGAATCGAGATATAGAGTAGCGCATTGTTTCTGTCTCCACTTAATATATATTAGTTCATTCTTTCTTCTTAAATAATTATACAATCATAAATCCCATTTTGCTGTTAATCCTTGTCTCATGCTCATTTTATTGTGTTCATAATTAGATAAAACAAGAATGTTTATGTTGTTACCTAGTTTATAGGAGAAGAATGAATCTATGCATTTACTTGCAAGCTTGCCAATTTTATGGTTTTTTTCGGAGAACTTTGGCTATGTAAAGTAGGTAGCCAATCTTTTTGTAAGAACTTTGGCTATGTAAGGTAGTTAGCCATTATTATGCACTATAACCCAGGAGGTTAGTTTTCTCATAAAAATGTGTAGAAATAAGTTTTTAGTTTTTGCATAAACGGTCTTTATAATCTATAAATGTAATGTCTCATTTTCGATAAATTCAAGTTTGTGGACCAGAAGCGCATTTCCCGTCTCTTTTGGTGAACAAATAATATTGATGGAACCTAACCTCTTAGGTCTCAAGTGAACAGTGAAGAAGTTTTTGTGTTCAAATATGTGTGGGCATTTTGTCGAGGTTTCAGACTTTGCCATCTTGATACCTGTCCATCAAACCCTGCTCTCTCGTTAACCATTATTACAGTTTCGAGCTTTTCCATATGCCTTCCTTCGACTCAACTCCCAACCTATGGCATGCATCATGCACCATCCCCGACCCCCAAAATTTGACATTCTCATCTATTTACACCGTTCATCTCACCTACCTCTTGACATGACATAAGCACCATTGATGCAAGATTTGATTGTGCAATTTCTCCAAAAGTGGTTTCCTATCAAGAAACATAGTTGAACTTGAAGGGTTTGAATTTATATGTAGCAGTGCTAGATTTGATTGTGCAACTTCTCCAAAAGTGGTTTCCTATCAAGAAACATTGTTGAACTAAAGGGTTTGTATTTATATGTAATAGTGTTAGTTTGGATTGTGCAACTTCTCCAAAAGTGGTTTCGTATCAAGAAACATTGTTGAACGTAAGGGTTTGAATTTTATATGTACATGTGGTATTGGACGATGAAGACCATTTTTATTAATGTGGTTGTTGAGGGTTGGTCACCATTTCAACGGTTTTCAGTCTCTTCTTTGCCTTGCATACTCAAAACAAAAGACACCATTAATGCTGACGACCCCAAGGCAATGATTGAGGATTTCAAGGATATCAAGAGTGAACACATTTATTTGAAGGATATTAATGCATTATTCTCCAAATTGAAGCCTTAGTAGACGTCGTTTTGGGTACTAGTGTTTGAATAGTTATGTTGCAACATTGTAATGTATTTTAGAAAAATTAATATAAGAAGCACCTTGTTTTTTTGTCTTGCATCCTTGTGAGTTCAATTTATAATTTGGGTCATAGTGTTATGTGTAAGTTAAGGAATTTTTTCGGGTTTTTGTTATATTTGAGTCAAATGTAAAATTAGTTGCATGGGGTTAGGAAATTTGTTGTTGATGAATGTAATTTATATTTATTTTAAGTGAGAAGTTTGAGAGGTTTTTCTACTTAGCATTGATTGATGGGCCTAATAGCATATTAATAGTGTGTACATTGAGGAAATCTAATTTTTCCATTTGGCCTAATCATTTAAATTTGAAATTTATTAGTTGAAATCCTAATCTTTCTTTAATGTAATTTGGGGTATCATTGAGTACAAATCATTGAAAATTTATGGTTTCTCATCAGGGATTATTTTAGTGGTGAATATTTGTCAATTGATGAATAGTTTGTATTGGTCATATTGAAATTGGAAAATATATTGCTCACCATAGGATGGTCAAATTGTAAAAAATTATGAATTATCGATCAAATGCATTTGAATTTGTCAACAGTTTTATTTTATGAAGCAAATGTAATTACTATTTTCATCAATAACAACTAATTAATATTTTTGCCTAGAATATCAGATGCATGTATTAATTCACCCACATATCCCATGGAGTAACAAGTTGTCACTCACATGACCATGGACTCGTTAGAGGGGCAAAATAAAGGAGCTTATGGTGGGTGCTTTTAGTGCGGTGCCACCATTAACCATCCGAAAGCAAGAAAAATAGACCGACAAGTAACCTATGTCAAAAAATATTAACCAGAAGTCAAAAGCCCACAAACAATGTCTATTTTGATAATCTCACCTTGATCAACTAATAAATAACTGTAGAAGACCCCACATTGTAAATGTGGGATAAATAAGTACAGGCTCCAAACACCAATAGAAACCCTTGGCTGTCAAGGTAATGTGCCAGTGATCCAATGAGAGGCAAATCAAACAAAACCTACAATTTTAATCTACCAATGAATCAGACCAATGAACCAAGTACCATGACTCCCCAAAATGGAAGCCTCTCAGGCCAACCTCAGCAAGTAGTTTGTAAACTTCAAAATAATGCCCTCTTGCAAAATGGATATATGGGTCTATAGGAATAGTTCATAGCCTATTAGAGGGGTCGATTAGGTCAATGTGACACCTCTATAGCCACAAAACTCCAAACAATGTGCATTGGTACTTTGAGTGAATGCACCCATGAAAATAAGGGCACAAATCAATCTATGACTTGTGCACGAAGGATACAAACTGTCCAATCAATTTAAGGATGCATTAGGCATATAAAACTGTGTCGAAGCAAAAGATTGCATACAGGCCTCGTCGAAGATGAAAATAAAATAGGCCACCAATCAACGAGCCAAAGAACAATACAACCACAAAAGAAAATCCTCCAGCAAGATAATGCTGCCCCAAAAAATGGGCTCGCCCAACACTTAAGCCAATACAGTGGGTTGATCAAACATAAATAATATAAGTGCTGAGAAGAACAACAAAGAACCCGAGCAAATCACCACGGCTTGCCAAATACATAAACTTCTTGCTAAAATAGAAAGCTGACCAACGTACAAGTGGAGTTGTCAAGCCAAAATTTGATGCAAATCTTGAAAAAGGTGTTGACTCAATGCAATAGGCATTAGGGCCGATAATGAATGGACGAATCTTCCAGAAGGAATGCCTTCTAGAGGAAATACAACGATGATAGCCCCAAAAAAAAAATGAGTTCCACTATGAAAATCTAGATTAAGCATATAGATCACTCGAACAACAAATAATACAGGCCACTAATGGAGATACGGGCTGCTTAACTTAGCAGATCGGGTTAATTCACAACATGAAGAGCGCCAAGCAAAGTCGCTCAAGGAAATAACTTCGCCAGAAAAAAGTATTACGTGGGCTTCATAGATGAAGCGAACATGATTTAAAAGTTGAATTACCAACAAAAGATACGAGTGTGGGTAGATCAGAATGAAGATCCAAAACAAAAGTGAAACCTATGAATAAAAATATGACAATGCTTGCAATACTGAAGCTGTGCCAAGACAATATAAAGTCCGTAATAAAACCTTCGACGTCCCTTATAAAAGGGCTAGATCTGACTACGGGCTAATACAAAGAGATTTTTGCTCGAACAATATAATTTTTGCCCATAACAATAGATTGCGGAAAAAAGACAAGATTTTTTTTTTTTTTTTTTTTAACCTTGCAAGCTTGGGAAGACAGAATGTTTATTTTTTTTGGGCTTTAGAAACAACTTTACTCAGACATAGGCATATTTGTAGTTTAAATTCATCAAAATGACCTCCCGAACATAATGATGATGTCCATTTAACTTCAAATTGCATCCAACAATAGCTTCAAGCCAAAATACACCTCTCAATAGGAATCTCTAAATCTGGAGCACTCTAATACCATGTTAGAGTATTTGGTGACTCTACAACACCTCCAATATTTCTAAAGACCAATATAAATTCTATAAGAGAGAATGGCAAGAAAGATTCTAAAGACCAATATAAATTCTATAAGAGAGAATGGCAAGAAAGATTGCTTAGACAATATAATTTTTTCCCCAAAAAAAAAGATTGAAAAAAAAGAATTTTTTTTTGTAACCTATAAGCTTGGGAGGGGTCGAATGACCTCTTTGAGTTTTTTTTTCTTCAAAAACAAATTTACTTGGGCATAGGTATATTTGTAGCATAAATTCATTGGAATGACCTCTTAGACGCAATGGTGATGCCCGTTCAGCCTAAAATTGCACCCAACAATAGTTTCAAGCAAAAATAACCTCTCAAGAGGAATCCTCAAATATAGAGTGCTTTGATACCATTTTCAAGTATTTGGTGACTCTACAACACCCACAAGATCTCTAAAGGCCAAAATAACTTCCAAAGAGAGAATGGCAAGAAATATTGCTTCAACAATGCTAGATTGATGAATATTGCTAGAATGGACACGAGAATGTACATAAGAGGCCTTGCATATAAAGGCAAGTTGAAATGAAGAATTAGACAAGATGTTGAAAAGTGTCATAGTTCTAAGCAAATGATGTATCACCCACATAAGGTGGATAAGTGACATTGTGATAAGTCCACTAAAGGTGGAACTTCCACTCATAGTGGGAATGTTCCTAAAGTGGTCACTAAGTAAACTTAAGTGATAAGTATTATGTGGACCTAGGTGAAGACATGATTATCCTAGACGTATGGATGCAAACTAAGATCTCAAATATCTATTACATAAAGTTGGAACATGAATAGGCCCAACTTTAGTCTTAATTGGAGAGCTAGGAACTTGAATTATTTTCCTTTGTTGCAATGCATTTGAAATAATGAAGTGTGTGTGAATGAACTAGGTCAAATGAAAGGAAAATGATGACTTTCAACATAAATAGTAAATCACAAAATAGAAAACCAATGCAATAAGTCAGATCTAAAGGGAGGACACTTAAAGGAACTTGTAGCTGCAATCTAGAGTTAAAAGTGCTAGACATAGTTGGAGGGTGCTCTATTCCAAATTGACAAAGAGGGGATGTATTGCAATCAGGAGGTTTTGTAGGTCCATCTCCCAAAAATATAGTTAAAAAGTGTTGGGCATGATTGTTGGGTATCTTACTCTTGGTGTTTTTGCCTATTCAAAATCTAGAATTAATGACTATCTACTCTACATTTCTGTAACCCTCGCTATTGTTGGATCTAAATCTATACACACAAAAATGGGGAAAACTGGTTATGTTGCGTAGGGGTTTGCCTAAGTCAAACTCTGTGTTAGTGTTCCCATCTCAACAATACTTATGATTCATAAAAAAGAGAACTTATCCTCTATTGACTAGAGGTTAAACAATGACGAAAATGCTGAATTGAAATGATTATACCTTAGAGATGGAAATGGTGGTGATGCAATGCTTTATAGACAAGTCCTTCAAATGTTAATGCAAGAACATGATCAGAAAACATAATAAACATGAAATCATACTTGAATGTAGAATGTTGTAGTTTGCTTCTTCTTGAATTCTCTTGATTGAATTGAATTGGATAATGCTTGATCTTAGAACTTAACTTTGTGAATGATGGAAGATGTGCTTTATATAGGGTTCACAAGGTATTTTTGAGTTTAGGCCAAATAAAATGGTCAAGTGCAAAAATTGAGACCACAATTCAAATTATGAAGGCCAACACTTGCACTAGCTACAATTTTGAGAAATTTCGGCCAAACATGATTGGAGGGTGCCTTGGTCCCATCAGAAAAGGGCCTTCGAAAGGGAGTCATGAGTGTTGGGGTTTGTGATGTTGTATCAATTTCTAGTTTAAGTATTTGGTGTAGCTAAATTGTGGGATTAATAGTAAAGATTTGATGTAAGATAGGACCCAAATTGACTTGAAATAGTCTAGGAAAAAAGAAAACTAAAGTAGGGACCCAAATAAAGTGTGAAATTTTAAAGGGATACAATCTATTATAGTACAATTTCAAATACAACAACTCCAATTGATTGATAGAGGACAACTAAAATTGTAGGGAACATATCTTAATAACAAAATTGACGATGTACGATATTTAGGATTGTAATTATCATATTTGTTGGTCAAACTTAATGTAGAGTGAAACTCATAACACCTTAGGGAGTGCTTACAATGCTCACATCATTAGAGTCATTAAAAAATAGTGAAAACAACTGAAAGTGTAGAGCATAGGTCACACATTTGTACATCACGAGAGGGATTTGCTTATATTATTTCCTCCCTTGCAATCTATTTATCCTCGTAGTGTTTATAGCAAGACAAAAAGAAAAAGGGGAGGCACTTTGTTTATATGTTGTCATTGAATAGAATAAATTTTCGACATCTTATTCTAATGCATTGTTGGTCACAAATCACTACACATTTAGAGTAAGACAACACTACATTCTCCTCATCGACCACCAAATAGATATTAAATAACCATTATTAGTATTTTATAAATACATGAACAATTCTTGTTTTAATATGATACTAGAAAATACAAGAACATTTACATTTATATAATAATAAACATAAATAATAATATTATTATTAGGTTACTATAGTACATGAATTTTATAAAGCTTGAACTACTTGCTTATGAAATTGCAAGTAATTATTGCCTTAAGAAAGGCAAATGATACAAATCTCCCCATATCAAGAGAGTGGAGTGGAGAAATAAACTGGCTTGAAAAAACCAGATCTTTCAGGTTTTATTTTCTAAATATTCCTTCAATAATTGCCCACGCCATTTCAAGTTTCATTGAGACTAGAATTTAAAATGAGTGAAAAAGTGTGTTGGATTCCACTCTACAGATTTAAAGTGTTTATACTGCAATCAAATTCTCCATAGCAGAGGCAAAAGGTGACTGTCCTCTACTCTGACACATTTAAAAGTTTTGGATTCCTATTCTTTTTTTGTCATATCTTTTGCAGGAAGGAGAAGCTTCTTTATAATATTTTCTTGATATTATTGGAGTTGCATGCCATTATTTTTGCTCTCATTATTGTCATATCTTGTAGCTCAACTCAATCTATACTGTGTGTCTTTCCATTAAATAATATAATATAATAACAATCAACTAGCCTGGAATCTTCTAATACTTACTTTTCTCTCAATAAGTAATGCTTTTCATTTCTCCCTGATTATAGTTTTATCATGTATTGTACTCACATTATTTCCAGTAGATTTTCACCTTTTTGCCTTTCCACTTCACTGCTGTTTCTGCTGGAGAATCTAAGCGCTCCCATGATTCACCTAACTCACAGACTTATGTCAAACGGATAATTGTTAGCTTCTGTTTGTGGATGACATTAAATATATGTCCATATCTAGTGATTCTTTAACATTAATAAATTATGCATTCAATTGCACATTAGTTTTAAGTAAGTTAGATTGAATTGGATGAAACAATAATTGTGACAAAAGTGGTCCAGAGCTTATTATATCGTCCACCCCACTACATAATTGTATACAGTACTACAAACCCACCATCTCAAAGCAGTAAATCCAGTCTATTCTCAGTATTCACATGGGCATGATATATGTGGTTTTAAATTTAGTATAGGATTAGTTTTGGATATTTATGTAAACATTTTTATTGATGTTTTAGATTGTATACTATAATCTATCATTAAGATAAGATAGTCAGAGAAAAGTACACGATTTCATTATCAATCAACTAAAATATCATTTTCATGGACTTATTATTTAGGTTGATTAGTTTCATATGTTTCTGAGTATGATTACTCTACAATCCATCATTAAGATAAAATAATAATAAAAAATACACAATTTTATTGTCAACCAATTTAAATATCATTTTCCTGAACATGATATCTATGACTTCAAATTTATTAAATGATTTCATTATCTGTTTATAAACAGTGAGTACATTGGGTCAAATATATCATTTTATATGAAACCATGAGTCCCCATATAAATTAATGTCAATCAGTCTATCATGAATGAACCAATCAACTCAGATCTCATCTGTCCCAAATGCCAATTCACAGTGAGGAGGAAAAAAACAGTTGTCATTTAAGACACCACCCAAGCTTAATCTAGTGTACATAGGTTCTATCCAGGTACCTGGGTTTGTAGCAGACAAGGGTGTTGGTGATATAGTTGTGAGAAAAGACAGGAGGATGCATTCAGAAAGCACATGATTGTAGGGCCTTCATTGTCTCCATAATAAGAGCAATAGAAACAGCTTTTCATGGCCACCACATCATATGCAATTGCAGCTGATTAAGGGGGCTGCTGGGCACTTTGCAAAATGGACAAACCATGGCAGGTGTACGATTTTTCTTTTTTGAAAAGTAAATTCTGACGCCTTGTTTGTTATTCTGGGGCATGCCCGTTGTTTAAGGCTTTATGTTTTTCTATGGACCACTATTTGAATAGGCCTTCAAGATCATAATAGCGTTGTTGATTATATACACTCATCTAACTACTAGTAGATGAAAGTTGTTGAATACGAAATGCACATAAATAGCTTGCAAAATCAGAATTAAACATACAAGACAAAACAAAAAGAATTGGGAACATAATATTTACGTGGTTTTATCATTGGCTATATCTACAGAAGTAGGGAAAAACTCTGCTATTGATGTTTCTGTTTTGTTTACACAGAAAAACTCTGCTATTGATGTTTCTGTTTTGCTTACACATACAGCAGCATAGAATTGCTTCAGCAAAATAAAATACTAAATGATTAAATTAGTCACAAATATATTCATCTTCAAAAGTAGTCGAAAAGACAAGCAATTGGAGGATAAAGGAGAGAAGTCAAAGAGTGGGTTTCATATATTCAGTATAGTGTTTAAATATAGTGATATGATGTTATTAGATTTCTACGATCTATATGAATATTGTTTGTGGTTTCTGGTTTTAATTTTATGTAAAAGTTATAATCATCAAAGTTTCGGATTAGATTTTGTTGTACATCATTAAGATGAAAGATAGTTCAAGGAGATGTAAGATGAAGTGATTGATGCATTTAAAGAAAATTTGATAGAAATAGTCATATTTTGAAAGTTCAAATGAGTATATAGTATAGAAGAAAACAACACAATTAATAACAAGCTGCTAGAAGGCAAGAGCAAGAGCAAGAGCAAGAGCAGTGGGAGGAGGAGGTGGGTCTTAGTCATCAGATTTGTCCCCTACATCAGTGAGGTCCGAAATGTCTATGGAGGGTCACAATTGTCATTGCCTTCTTTATCATTGTCATCTTTATCTTTAGTAGTAACTCAACCAAAAGAAATTACATACAAAAATATGTTTTAATAGTTTTGTAATTTTAAAATTATTTAAATGTTTAAATATAAAAAATTAGTTATTGTTTGAATTAAAAATAAATTATTTGGAGATTATATTGTTTATATTGATAATTTGATTGTTCCACATGTTTTCATATTTTATTAAAGTGTAATGATCCTTCTAGAATAGATTAGCTAAAACACAAAATATTATTGTATTGAATAGAAATTTTTTGATACAAATATCATGGGTCTCTTCAAAGGTGCAATTCTCAGTATAATATGATTTAATTATGCTTAAATAATAGTCTATGATTATATTTATAATAATTCTATTCAAGCTAACTAGTATTTCTTAGGCATATGGGATTATTCACAATAACTCAAGAGATGACTTACAAATCATATGCAAGAAAAGACTTTATTACAATAAAGAAATTTAGGACTAATGGGCCTTAACATCTCCCCTAAAACTCTTTTCCCTCAGTGTTAGGCAACAAAACTATTGGAAAATTAGTGAAATGGTTCCTAAGTAACATCTTCAAGGTGCATACCATTACACTAGATTATGACTAGTGATCATGCAATAGCAAAGCGAGTGTAAGACTGTATCTAGGATTTCTTACAATTGGAGAATAATAAATCCTTTAGCATTGATCTTATAAGGTACAATGCAAATGGTGACCTATTGGCCAAGAATGTTCTTGAAGTAAGAGACATGGAAGCTAGAATGAGCATCATAGGTAGGTGGGATTTATAGCTTATAAATTATAGGAACATTCTATTAAAGAAGTTTACATGATCCTCATGAATGTGAAAGATTGCTTGCAAACTATTTTCTATGTTGAGAGGAATTTGGTGATAGTCATAGCATAAAGAAAAAATGTACACCATGAAGCTCATCAAATAACTAAGAAATAACTAGCATAAGTCAATGCAATGTTACTAAAATCCAACTTTTTTTAGAATGACAAAAAATAGTTTTGAGGATGTGTGAGGGTTGGGGCAAATGACCTTGGTCTTTAGGAGTTCTTAGATCAACCTTTTAATTTTGGTTTAGGAAGGATTGCACACTTATAAAGGAGAAGGTTAGGGGGAACACTCCCTAAATTGTTTTGAAATAGATGGTCTACTAAACAATGAGGTAGTAACATAGAAAGATCATAAAACACTATAACATGCTTATCTAAAATTAGTTTATATTTTGTAGATTGACCACAATAAAGTGGGTGAAACTTAATGGAACATAGTTGAGTAATGATCGCATGAGAGTTTTCTTTAGAAGTTAATCCATTTGATGTGAGCTAATAATGCTAGGAGACCTAAAGTGAAAACCCTTGAATATGTACTTCTACCCATTAGTGTAGAATTGCATCCAAAGTTTAGAATAATCCCATAGGTTTGAGGGTACACAATCAGTGAGCCCCAAGAACTACATCAGACTACCAACTAGTAGGATAAATGTATCCAAACAAAGAATATATTCCTCCATAGTAATTCAAACATTTTAGCATTTACCTTTACTCGATAAAGTTCCTCCTTTAGAAATCATAACATCAAAGATGGAGTGCAGATACTTAAAGAATTTAGCTTGTTTGGTGACTTGTGGATTAATGGAGCTATACATGCTACTAGAGTATATGCGAATGTTGAGAGGAATCTTCTCGAAATAATATTTAACTTTCATAGTTTAAAGAACTTGGTGACCTCAATAGTGACCATGAATAAAAATTTCTAGATGGTAATCTACAAGAGTAATATTAGTAGTAAGAAGTTATTTTGGTTGGGGGCCTAGAGAATTATCACACGCTTCACTTGTCATGCTCACTATTATAAAGTGAACATAACACAAACCCCAATTTTTTTGAATTTTTAAAAAATTAACAATGTAATATTACAATGGAATAAAACAATTCATTAATAAATGTGAACTTAGTGGCTCTAAGTAGGTGTTGCCATTAGCACACCACCCAATAGGAAGGAAAAGGGAGTTTCAATCAATGCAGACATGAGATCTTTTGTTCTCATACCCTAGTGATGGTAGAATACCTAAGGAGGTTGGGTAACATTAGATTACCTTTAAGTGAATATTAAATTCTTAATTCCCAAGGCCAGCTGTACGAAATTGGGTTTTTCGATCACAATGATGAGATCAATCTTATACTTAAATAAACACACTAAAATTAATATTAAATATTGTTATAGACTCACTTCTTAAGTAACCCAATTAAGTTAAAGCCTAAATTAATTAGGTTAAAACTAACAAATATACTTAATTTAAAATAACTTAAGAGAACTATATTTCCTACTAAAAGTAAACTCCAAAATTATTTATTTAAATAATAATTAACAATTAACAATATCTTTATGATAAAAATCATTTGACATTTATATACTATATATTATAATTTAGAACACAAGTTCATTAGCAATTTTGAATCGCACTCATTTTATTGAATAATAAATAACATTTATACATAATTAATAGATGTTATATATAACTAAATAAGACACCGATTAATCATTTACCTTATTAATAATTAATTCACTTTCAAATTGTTTATAAATAATATTCCAATAATTGGAGAAATAATTAAATAATTTAAATACCCAAACTTATCCACTTATTTTTTTTAAATAATTAAATTTATCAGTGTTTACTAATAGAGACTACCGTCAATTCATTAAGAAAAACTAAATAAAATAAAATATTTCAGATTATTTGAAGACTTTAATGCTAATGATAAAGGCTATTCATGAGGGCCCTTCGATTGACTCTATCTCTACCCTTGATTTTTCGGGCTCTTCTATTTGCTCTAAATATCCTTAAATGCTCAACAAGAAAGTTTCCTACAAGGCATTTTTGTCTTCCTTTGTTCTTCCAAGTAAAAGATGGATGTATTTAAGAATAAATAATCTCTCGAGTGAGAAATGCTTGATCTTTTTTATACAATCCATTTCAACAATTTCCCTCTTGTTTAAGATTTTATTTCCTTCTACTATCTTATTTATTTTCATTTTCATGTGCAAGTTCAATGAAGGAGTTTACCAGGTAAGAGTTGAATCCTATAACAAAAAATGGTTTGTGAATGATTTACCCTGTCAAATATTTCCAACACTTCATTTAAATAATACAATTCTTGCAATTATAAAGAACAAATTTACTACATAATTAATTTCACACATGTAAGTAAATAATTAAATCATAATATTTCTGGGACAAAATTAAAACTACACAAAATATTTATATATAAATTTGTACGTATAATCATTTCAGAATAACATTTCTAGCAATTTTAATTAAAATTTAATGTTTTCCATAATGTTTAAACCATCAAATTAGTACAACAAAATATCATTGTTCGACAACACGTACACTATTAATTTCAATGGAACAAATCTTTTTAGAACTTTACAAAGAAACATTTGATATCATTTCCTAAATCAACCTTTTTAATATTTCCAAAATATTACAACAAATTAATTCATATTTTGTGTGATAATACAAGTTCTATAAATATAATTTCAAAAAATATGGTGATGGATTCAAGGACCAAGCATATTTCTATTTGGTATCATTTTTTGAGAGAGAAGGTTGCAAAACAAGAAGTCAGATTGGAATATGTTACCACATAAGATTAGATTGTAGCTATTTTCACAAAGGCACTTTCAAAAGATACATTTGAGTATCTCAAGTAGAAGCTAGGAGTTATTGGCCCTCCTTCTAACTAGATGCATAAGATGATGTATCTATCGATTGAGAGAAATTCAAGATACATATTTTTCACTTAGTTTGATGTGGGCTACCTTTCAGGGGGAGTAGGTAATTAATTAGTTACTGCTGACAATCAGTAGAGACCTTTTCCATTTGTCCTTGATGTCAAAGGGGGAGAGAGTGCAAATTAATGCTAAGGAAAGAGTGTAGATGATTGTTATATAAGTGAGTGTTGCCATCAATGACTAAGTGGGAGATTATTGTCATTGATGTCTCACATGATGATGAGGTGTCATCGATGTCAATACTCAATGTTGTGTTGTCATTGATGTCTCATGTGTAGTAGTGTATAGAGATGTTGTTAATATATAATGAAGTCCATCGTTGGATGTCAAATCTTAATTTAGCGTTGATGTCTACACTCATTATGTTCTGGTGTCATTGATGATTGCACTTTTATGATGATTATAATGATAATGATTGTGTTATATTGAAGAATAGTGATGATGAAATTCATGATTGGATGTCATGCCTTGTTTGTTGTTAGCAGAAGTGTTATCATGATGATATCATATTAAGATGGGAAAGTTTAGAAGTATTAAGATGAGTGGTGCAGGAGCACTTAGTCAATTTTTGTAAATATGATCATACAAGTTGGGTTTTTAGGTGTTTTAAGTTTTTCTAGATGTAATAAGGTTTATTTAGACTATTTTATATGTAATAAGTCTCATGGGGTTGGTTTGAGTACATTTTGTCATGTTTTGTTATTAATGATTGTAGGTTGGAAAAAGATTAAATATGTCTTCAAAATCGAATTGTAGGGTTGGAGGTGATTGGAGACGGGTGTGGAACTTACATTTTTGAAGTGAAATTCAATAAAGACATCTCTGTTTTTGCAAATCTGGGTTTTTCAATGTTGTTCTTTAATGTGGTACGAACCTATATGGTCTTTTTATTGTGTGAGACCAATGGGAAATGAAATTTGATTGAGTCTTTTTCATTTTTATTTTTATGGCACCAATTTTCATTAAAATTTGTGAAAGTTGCTATTTTGGTGAAAGTAGTTATGTAGCAGTCCTAGAGTTTTGCACAGGAACAATTTTGTTTTTTCCCTAGTCCGTACAAAGGAACTATTAGGATTCCCAAAGATCTAAAATTGAATAATGTTGCAGACTTGAGAATGAGAATGGACAACTGAAGCTTGACTTACAAGAAGCCAAAGAACATGAGGAAGATCTTGGAAAGCAGGTACTTCTTAAATTTAATCTTGAAGTAGAAAATGAGTATAAGGAGAAGTTTAGAATTAGCTCAACCAGACTTGATGAAATTATTGCAAGCTAGAAGAATCCTCATGATACTCAAGGTCTTGGATTTGAGAAAGGGGAAAGCTCTAAATCATCACAACAAAAGAACAATTCTAGAAGGCCTTCGGTAAGGCAACCTGTTAGACAACTCAAATAACTAGAGGAAAACTGAGGAGGGGGGGGGGGGGGGGGGAGAATCAGTTGTCACCAGATTAAAAAACGTTAAGCATTCAAATCCTTATTACTGGAACACATAAACTCAATACTGGAATGCATAAACCAAATACCAAAATGACAGATATAGCAATTAAACATAAACATAAATCATAGAACAGTTACCATCCATCCATAACGCATGCCACTAATATTTGTACGTGGAAAACTCGGTAAAGGGAAAAACCATGGTGGGAAGCCTACCCACAGTCAAATAATACTTCTTCAGTAAGTATGTGATTACAATATGAGGGGCCTACACATGCAGGAAGGCCAACAACCTAGAGCGCACTGCTCATCAGAAAAAGGAGCCTCACTAACTATAAAATAAATCCAGACTACAATCTAAAATGAAAATTGAACTGCAAGTTTAACATCTCCTATGCCCGAGTACAGTTCCGGTTAAGCTCAATACCGAAGGTCTTAAAACTCTTCCACAAACCCAATTCGATCACCTATGATTGACCAAACCTTCTGCATATGATTACAACATTATTTGCACATAGATAATCCCATAACCTTTACCTTCTATCTACAAAGAGATCTTACATCATATTTATACCAACCCGGGACCTAAACATTTAGGTGGGCCACCAAAAAGATAATACAATAAATTCATAACATAAAACCACAATCCAATGATCAACCAAGTCATCTTAGGTCAAAAATACTGTAAGCCAATCATTAAATCCAGTCGGTAACACATCAGGAACATCCTCCAACACGTTACATAAACCGATCCATAACCTAGATAACACCGGACCCAAAATAGGTCATCATAAACCAAATCCAACACCATCGATGAACTGGAGCACAGACAAGATAACCAACTGATAGTTCTGATACTTAATGTAAGTACAAATCCAATAGCCAACAAGATGAGAGGGGGGGGGGTGAATCATACAAACTTAATCTTCCATAAAAACATCAGGTTCAACCTCGGTAACATATACTTTAGTAATATAACCAAAACTGCTAAACATGCAAACTCAAAAGCATATAAACATCATAAACCTCATAACA